>NC_043700.1:128305156-128323696 GCF_006229205.1 Suricata suricatta | reverse complement strand
GTTCCACCAATGCATTAGTCTCGATTTGGCTATCTCTAATAATGGACGTTTTTTTAGAGAGAAAAGCTATGTTTCAGGAATGCACTACTGTAAATGTTATTCTAGTTCTGAGTGTCTTTGAATATTTGTTGTTGGATCTCAGGCTTGTTAGTCTGTGAGGATGATATTTAAAGATGGGGGTCAGCCCCTATTAAAGTTTCAGGTATCTCTCTGGAGTTAAGTGAACCGACTCAGAAGAACCCTTAACCTGGTGAGGTGATCCAGATCCAGTCAATCAGCTTGAACTGATCCTCAAAAAGACTCTGACTCCAGGATCTCCAGCCCTGCTCCAGCCACACGCCGGAAGCTGGCTGGTCTAGCACGGCAGAAGCCTGAGGAATCATCGGTCCAGTAAAATAAACTGTCCTGTCTCTTTGCCATCGGACTGCAAATGTTGTCCCAGAAAGCTGGGGAAACAGCAAAAGTTCCTGATAGGATGTTCTGTTGGTATTAATTGCCTCTGATCTGGGCATGGGATTTCAACACGGCAAAAGGTAAGGGGAGCCTACTCCTTTACCACCAGACTCTAATGGGGGGGGTCCTCAGGTGGCCACTAGATGGCCCACCAATTTAGCTAAGGTTAGTAATGTAGAAAGAATCATAAAGGCGTATTGCACTTATACGCCCAAGGATCCTGAAGAAATTGGCTGTCATTCTTACTTTTGTAAACCAGGCAGCACCAGATATGGGAGTGATTTTTAAAAACATGTTTTTTTTATATTTGAAAATGATGTGTATCAACATTTGAAAGATCTGTATATTTTAGTGAATCAAGATTTTTGAAATAGACCAATGATTGATGTTCAAAATCATGCATGGGTAAAAGATCACTTAAATGGCAAGACACATGGATTTCAGGGTATAGTGTACAAAAATTTTACTGACATGGTTTCAGACTCCAAATTTCATTCATCTTTTAAAAACTAGTAATTGTTGAGTTTTGATGTAGTATCAAAGAAGAATATATACAATTATCTGAAAAGGCTACTAAGATATTCCTCTTGTCCAATTACATATCTGTGTAAGCCCAGATTTTCTTCATATAATTCAACCAAAAGAATAGTATATTGCAACAGATTGAATGCAAAGAAGATAAAAGAAACTAGGTATCTTTTATAAAGCCAGACTTTAAAGAGGGTTACAAAAATGTAGAACAATGCCACTTTTCTCACTAGTTTTTTAAAAACATGATTATTTTCATAAAAATGTTACCCATATTAACATGTTATATGTTTATTATTGTTACTTTTAAATGGATTAATAAATTCACATTTTTTAAATTCTCATTTTTCATTTTTAAAACGTCTATTGATAAATATAACTTATATAGGCAAAAGCTTTTTAATTTTTTTATTAATTTTTAATTTTTAAAAAATTTAAATGTTTTTATTTATTTTTGAAAGAAAGAGAGAGACATAGTGAGCGGGGGAGGGGCAGAGAGAGAGGGAGAGGGAGAGAAGAATATCAGGTAGGCTCCACCCTGTCACCATGGAGTCAGATGTGAGGCTCAAAATCACGAATCATGAGATCACGACCTGAGCTGAAATCAAGAGTTGGACGCTTACCTGACTGAGCCACCCAGGTACCTCATAGGCAAAAGTTTTCGAAATCCTTAGTAATTTAAAAAAAATTTTTAAGTGTTTATTTCGAGAAAGAGAGAGAGAGAGTGTGAGCAGCACAGAGGCAGAGAGAGAGGGAGAAACAGAATTCTGAAGCAGGTTCCAGGCTCTGAGCTGTCAGCACAGAGCCTATGCCCGGCTTGAACCCATGAACCAAGAGATCATGGTCTGAGTCAAAGTCAGACACTCAGCTGACTAAGGCACCCAGGTGCCCCAAAGCCTTCAATAATTTTAAAGAATATAGTGGAATCCTAAGACCAAAATGTTTGAGAACTAGTACACTAGATTAACAATCTTTCTAGTAAAACAAGAGAATATGTGATCTTTAAATTATACTCTGTCTTGGGGTGTTTCCTTATCCTTTCACGGCCACAGATTCCTCATCTATTACCTAGGGAGAACACTGCCTCTCCATGAAGTGTGTTGGGGGGCTCAAAAGCAAAAATAATGCATGTGGGAGGGCTTTTCAATATACTGTAAATTGCCTTAAACAAATGACAGCACTAAGGAGGAACTTGATAAGATAATTTTATTTCTCCTTCAAACCTAATCATCCTCACTCTCAGTTCAGCCCAAATACAACCAAGGCAAAATCATAATTTTTGCTATAAAAATGCAAACTTAGCTTATTCTTCTTCCAAGCAAACTGTTACTCCCAAGACCTTTCTCTACAGACATCTTATACCTTCTCTGTTCTATTTATTTCTCTATTCAATTCCATACCTTTCTCTATTTTATTTATTAACATTTGGCAATATTGTGTATATACAAGAATTTGAAATGCTCAGTGACTTACTCGTGCAATCAATCATTCATTCAATAAATATTTAAGTATTTACAAAGTGTCAGGTTGTGAACAAGGCAGTGGAGATATAGCAGGGAACACATACACAAAAAAACCTGCCTACAGAGAGTTTGTATTCTAAAGAAGGCGGAGGGGGGGACGGTAGAATGATAAATAGGTGAAAGCCAACACTATGTCAGAGGGTGATATGAGCTATAGAGAAAAAGAAGAGAGGGGATAGAGAGTACAAGTCGTTTGTATCAGAAAGGCGGATGGAATAAATTATGTAACCAGACCAAGACTTCACTATTAGAATGTTGTTGAAGCTAATATCTAATTCAGTTACCATGGAGAAGACGGTTCAGGGGAAAGAACATGGCAAGCACAGAGGTCCTGAGGCCCGGATTACAGCAAAGTTACAACAAAGTAGGATACTGTGAAGAGTAAAGTAGGAGACAGTAACAGAAAATGAATAAGAGACACAGTGGTGTGAAGGAAATAAGCAAGATCCCAGAGCTTCCCACATCACTGTGCAAGAGGTTTGAGCAGAGGACTGTAGGACCAGATTCGGGTTTTAAAAGAACCATTTTTGATTTGTGTCCCTCACTCTCCCCAGCACTGAAAGCGAACCATGGACTGAAGGGGGAGTGGGGGGGGGAAGGGGGTAATGGTCATGATGAGGGGCTCTTGTGGGGAGAAGCACTGGGTGTTATATGGAAACCAATTTGACAAAGACTATTAAATAAAAATAATAATAAATAAATTAAATAACCATTTTGTCTATGGTATGGAGAATAAACTGTTGAGCAGCAAAGACCAAGAAAGGCCAACTAGGGGCCTTTGGAAATGATACAAGAAAGAGATCCAAGTGGTAACCATGGAGATGGTGGAAGGTAGACAGTCTAGATACGTTTTGATGGTAGAAACAAAAGCATCTGCAGGATTGGGTGCAGTTTATAAGAGGATGGCTAAGGATTTGGCCAGAACAACTGAAATAACAGAGTGCCCTTTCACTGGGACAAGGTGGTCGGAAGGTGGCCCAGGTCGCGGTGGGTGGGAAGATTAGCAGTTGTTTTGGACATGTTTATTTTGAAATGTCATTTTACATCCAAGATACCAAGGAAATAGTCAAATATGAGTCTGAAATTCATGGGGAGAGGTCTAAACTAGATACGAATTTGGGAGCATCTAAATTTATATGACATTTAGAGCTACTTTGAGACTGGATGATATTATTGAGTTAATGAGTATGGATAGAGAAGAGAAGAATTTCAAGGACTGAGATCTGAGCCTGTAAAATTAAGAATCCAAGGAAGAACAAGCATGAAAGACTGAGGAGTGACTAGTGAAGTCCAAGGAAAACCCACAGAATTCCGCGATCTGAAAGTGAACAAGAGCATCACGGAGTGTGTGGTCAGTCACGTCGGATGCTGCTGATAGGTCGTCAGATGGGGACTAGGAATTGACACTCAGTTTTAGCAAAGGGAAAGTCATTACTGACCTTGACGAGAGCAGGATGGTAGTGGCAGAGGCCCTGATGAAGTAAATTCAAAAACGATTGTGAGGAAAGGAACTAGAGGCAGCAAATACAGATGACTCTTTTGAGGAGTTATACTATAAAAAGGAAACAAAATTAGGAAGAAGGAGAATATGAGATTGAGAGGTTTTATCTCCTGGGATTTTTTAAATGGAAATGGTTATAAGATATTTATAGACACTTTATTTATAATTCTTTGTATGCAAATACACAAAGAGCCAAGGTAGAACTAGATGGGTTTTACTCTTGACTTCTTTTTTCATGAACATGGTTAGCAACTGTACAATAAAGAAAGAAAAGACCAAGCCTTACAAAGAGACCAATGTCCCATCCCCCAACATGTGGCTAAGAGGCAGATCTTAATTGGCTTCCGACTTTGAGCACAAATGAACCCAAATGGATTCAACTTTACTGAACTATGTATCATTTATTTTGTTACTAAAATAAGAGTATCAGGCAACTGGAAATCAATGAATTGATTTAAATATTATGCAAAAGATGGAGCTATTACTATGGGCACATTTTTATGATTTAAAAATCACATTTCAGCATTTTCCTATGTCAGGGGCTATGACAGGGCAGCATTGATTAACACATTCAGACCCAATCATCAAGAAAAAGACTTGGAACTGCAGATTTCTCTTGTAAAAGATGTCTTCATAGGTACACGCTAAGTTCAAAGTTATTAAATAATGACCACTGGGTTTTGGAGCGGGGGTTGGCATGTAATTTGTTTTTAAACTTTAATTATTAAAAATTCATGATATGCAAAGGTAGGGGGAATAGACAATGACCCTCTCCTGTATATTGAGGACTCAGCTTTAACTGGGACCAACGTACAGCCAAGCTGCTTTCATCTATGTCCTCTCCCTCTTCTCTCTCCTCAGGCATTGAACTGTTTTGAGACAAATCCCAGACAATATATGATTAGATGTGTAATTATTTCAGTGTGCAGCTCTAAAACTGGAAAAAGATTCTTTTTAAAAAATCCCACTGTATTTTTCACTATATTATCATTTTCACATCTAAAAACTAGTTAGATTTCCTTAATTCCATCCAAAAATTCTTCAGTGTTCACGCTTTCTCAAATGTCCCATAAATGACTTTTTACGTGTAATTTATTTGCATCAGAATTCTCACGAGGTTTACGAACAGACCCATCATTTTGGAAAGAGACAAATGGATATTTTTAAGACAGCTTTGCAAATTATAAGCCCTTTAGTGCTATGGTAGATAATATAAAATTCATTTTGATTGACATCAGAACAGTGTATTTTTTTTAAATAGTTATTGTCAACTTGGTTTCCATACAACACCCAGTGCTCTTCCCCATAAGTGTCCTCCTCCATGACCATGACCTCTTTTCCCCCCTCCCCCTTCCCCTTCAACCCTCAGTTCGTTTTCAGCATTCAATAGTTTCTCAAGTTTTGCGTAGTGTATTTTTTTAAATATAATTCTATATAGGGTGTAATGACTCTTCCAAATATTGAAATGCATTTTCTCAAACAAAATAAAAGGTCGAGATACGATTTGGAGCTACTAATGACAAATACAGTCATGACTGATATGAAAGTTTTCAGTTGAAACCTTACATCTTATTTTTTTTTAAATACATATTTCTTGTAGTAGTTGTCATGGCTTTGTGTTGTAGCTGATCCATTCTTCCAGCTCTACTGACGCAGCCAACTTAAATAGCCTTTACTCCTTCTCGGTCCAGTCCTAAGAAACTATTCTCTTATCCCCCCAAAAGAACCAAAACAAAGCAAATAGTCATAATTACGTGTTAGAAATTTCTGCATAAGTAAATTATGGCTGATTCTGGTGTTAGGGGGAATTGGTTATAGCTAAACAAGGACCTTATGACCGTAACACTTAAGGTAGTAAGAATTAAGCAAATAACTACCTTCAACATAATGGCACTAATTTACTGCTTTTTCCTGTCGCTATAAGAGTGTCAGAACTGGAAGGAACCTTGAAGTTCCAGCCCTCTGGTCTGAGGCCTGAGGGAACTGAGGCTGAGTGACTTGCCTGGAGTCAAACAGCAGAGACACTGGCCCCCAACCCAGGTTAGCTAATTACTAACCCAGTCCTTTCTCCTGCTGCGATGTCACACTGAGTCCCTGATGGCCAGATTGGTTCCGATTCAAAGGCACTCCTTTTCTGTTAAAAGTGTCCCCTCCTCTATGTGGAGTAAGACTTGGGAGAATCACTTTTAAATTGTCATTTGAAAAAAAAATTGTCATTTGTCTTTATTTTACTTTCTACAGTTATTTCACAGAATGCTGTTAACTATTTGAAATGGTTTGTCTTGATTTCACAATTTAATATGAACTTTATTTAACTGTATAATCCTACTGATTATTCATTTCTCACAGTTTCTATGAAGTCCTTTTAGCCAAGATGAAATGAGACCCTAGTGCAATTCAAAGTTTAGTAAATAATTACTCTCTTCAAATGAAATTAATGTTTATCTTTTAAAAGTTAGCTATCATATTTATAGGTCTGCACAAAAGTACAGCATACTACTTAGCAATTTACTTCACGGCAAAGATACATGATCAATAAATTATGAAAAATGGTTTTAAAAAGAATACCACATAATTTGTTATAATAGCTCCCCCTAGTGAACATTTCCACTATTGTTTTTTGAACACTTCAGGGTTATTAATTTCAACACTTGTTACCGTTTCTTAGAAATTTTCTATCATACATACAAACAAAAGTTATGTTACCAAACAGTCTTTTCAGCCTTACATACATTCACAAGAATTAGCCCTATCAGCAGAATGGTTTTCAACTAGAATAGTATAATATATGTCATTAAACTTAAAACAGGAAAAAAATGAAAAAGAACAAAAAATCCAGCAATATGATTGATAATAACTGTGATTTATTGAGGATTCACTATGTGCTACACATTCCGCTCAGTACTTAGGTGGGTTTTTAAATTTAATCCTTGTATTACATGGGTTTTTAGTTTAATCCTTATATCACTTTATGCTGTTAATATTATTACTAATCTCATATTACAGATAAGGAAATAATGTCTTTGACCTAAGGACATATTGCTAGCATGTGACAGCTGATTATCTGACTCCAGAGTCAATGTTCTAAGATATTCTATTTTGTTGGCACAGCTACAAGATAAATTACATCACAAATCTGCCCTTTCTTATAATAACAAACCTATTTGCCAGATACGTTTTTTAATTTTTAAAATATTTTTAATGGTTTTTAAATTTTTTATTTTTGAGAGACAGAGAGAGACAGTGTGAGCAGGGGAGGGTCAGAGAGAGAGGTAGATATGGAATCTGAAGCAGGCTCCAGGCTCTAAGCTAGCGGTCAGCACAGAGCCCGACACGGGGCTCGAGCCCACCAACCGTGAGATCATGACCTGAGCCGAAGCCGAATGCTTAACTGACTGAGCCACCCAGGCACCCCTGTTTTTTAATTTTTTTTAATGTTTATTTACTTTTGACAGAGAGACAGAACACAAGCGGAGACAGGGCAGACACACACACACACACACACACACACACACACACAGAATCCAAAGCAGGCTCCAGGCTCTGAGCTCTCAGCACAGAGCCCAGTGCAGGGCTGGAATTCCAAACTGTGAGAAAATGACCTGAACCGAAGTTGGACACTCAACCGACTGGGCCACCTAGGTGCCCTGTGTTTGCTAGATTATTATCCACTCTACTTTGCTAGTGCCACAGAGAGACCCAAAGTCCTCCTGCCTCAGAGTTATAATTCCTCCTTTGTGCACACTTCCCTGAGTCCATAGCTGCCACCTCGTTAAGAAATAGTAGGAAATAATTCCAGGGCTGGAGCCAGATAAGTATATGATGAACCTGGAACACCTTGTTATGTATGAAAGTAAGGAAAAGCTAAAAAAAAAAAAAAACAAAAAACAAACCAATAACACAGGTACAAACTTGAAGAGACTTCCGGTCAAACTTGGGACAATTTGAGCACAAAAATGATTCATTGTAAACATTGAAAAATTAAGGATTCATGAGTTCAAAAAATGCTAGATAGACAAGTAAACAGATAAGAAAAAGGGAGAGTTCCTGCTGCTAGGAGAATTTTGAGGACAGACTGCTAAATGCGGAGGGACTGTACGAGTTAGAAAATGATTAGTTTGCAAACTTCCCTGTGAGGTTGACCCAGGCAAGAAACATCAGTAAACTCCAAATCTAAGAGAGAAATTTTGACGAGTAGGATATTTGGTGTCTTCTCACCTACTATTTGTTAGTTGCAAGGGAGGAAAATAAAATAGAATTACAAGTGGAGAAATTAGACAACACCTTGAGATGGTGAGCAAGCATAACATCACCAGTGAAGACCAACTGGACATCGTGCACCTCCAGATGTGAGGCCCTCAGAAGAGCATATCATGTATGTAATATTCTTGTAGAGAATGTCAAGAATGCATAACCCGACTGTGACTACAAGGAAACATCAGGGGAAAAATGGTGGACATTCTGCTGCTTTAAAGACTGGGCAGGAGGAAGTATATTTTTTTAAATGGTCAAAATCAGAAAAGACCAAGAAAGGCTGTGGAAACAATGCAGAGTAAGGGGCTAAAGAGACTTGATGTCTAAATGCAATACCTGCTTCTAGTCTTGTTTCCTATGGGAGAGAAAAATGCTATAAAGGGCATTAGAGGGTCAACTAACTAAATGAATAGGAATGGTAGATTACACAGAAGTGTTGCATCAATGTAAAAGGAAAAGTATTTCATTAGTGCAGACTCACTGAACTTGAGCACTAGACTGTGCTTATGTAAGAGAATATTTCTGTTGTTAAGAAATATACATGAAACCATATGGGGTAAGTATATAGGGAAGTTAGAGGTAAAGGGTGATGATGTACATAATTTAACCTCAAATGGTACAGAAAAAGGGTGTTTCTGTATGTATATATGGGTACAGAGTTTTGGTGTTGCAAGAAGAAAGGTTCCCTGGATGGATGCGGGTATGGCTGTACAACAATTGCATCTACAAGGGTGGGGAGAGAAAGAGAAAGCAAGCAAATGATGGAGCAAATGATGTCTAATTCTAAGGATAGGTGAATTTGGGTAAAGGACATTTACTTCTGTAATTTTTCTCAGTTTGAAATTTTCCAGAAGTTTTATATATAAATAAAGTAATGGCGACAGCCACAGCTACTTCAGGAGCAGCTGGAGATGGCCTCTGGGACCTGCCACCTGTGCCAGCTCCCACCCCTCCCCGCTGCAGTGGCCCTGTCTTCCAAATGCCTCTGCCAGGAGGCCCAGCTGACCAAACAGACTGCATTCTTTCAATGAATGGCCGGGCTCCCTGTGGCCTGGATAAGCCCAGGGAGTGCCAGGGAGTGGGTGTAAGGCCAGGAGCCCTGTGCAAGGAGCAGAGGAGTCTGCACGGCTGGTTCTGGCTCCACGATGAGCCCTGTGGCCTGAACAAGTCACGCCACCTCTGGGAGGTGGACCTACCTGCCAGCCTGGAACCTGTCTGAAGTCCCTTCTGTGATTTTGTGGTTTACACACACCACCTCTCAGAATGGCCACTGAGGAAGCAGTAGGCTGTATGTCTCTATAAAGTTACAACCACAGAGGATTTGAGACCTTCCATGTGTTACGGTTTTTTCTTGCTATTTCACTTTTGGTGTTTTGGTTTCTAGAGCTAAAAGTAAGGGGTGTGCGTGTGTGTGTGTGCGCACAAACGTCTAGAGAGAGTCTCTCAGGGAAGACAACACCTACGAATGAGGACATTTAAAAATCTGCAGCCTTGAGGAAAAAAAGGATATGTTGGGACAAATACAGCAAGTGATGAAAGAAATGCACTTTTTCTTTCAGATGGTCAGTAAGATGAAATTTGAATTTTATATGCCATCTAAAGAATATCTCAACAGAATTCACAATACTGCTTTTCATAAAGAGTCAAAAATCAGGGCAGCAAAAAAAACACCATAGCATGAGTTCACAACTAAAATGTCTTTCATTTTGTGAAATGCTTTGCAGTTTGGAAGTCAGTCCAGATCCATGTTCTTATCTTTTGAAGAGGTCCCTGAGACAATCAGCTCAAACAACATTATCCCCATATTAAAGAGTAGACTGGTTCTGAGAATGCAAACGACCCACAACCCATTTGTAGTGGCTCATCAATCAGAATCCCAGATTTCTGATCCTTTGTTGATCTTCTTCCCCCAAATTTCAAAACTTGTGAGAGTTCTTTCGTACAAAACAGGCCTATATTTCACTGTCATGAAAGGCAAAGAAAGACTGAGAAACTGCCCTCAAGGATAAAGAAAACTAAAGAAGCGCCACAACTAAATTAAATATACAGTTCTTGATTGGAGCATGAATTAGGGAGAAAAAACTTACTTTTATAAAATATATTACTGGGATCATTGCCAGTTGTTTCCTGTTAAAATCTCAGAATTTGATAATAGCACCATGGTTATATAAAGGAATGTCCTTGTTCTCAGGAGATAATACCAAAGTACTTAGGGATGAAGGGCCATAATCTCTAACCTACTCATAATTTGTTCAGGAAAAATTAAAGAAAAGAATAAAATACACTGAGTGAACTAGTATATTATAATCATATTTAATACAAATAGAAGTGTGGCAAATATGGCAAGATCTAGTAGTTCTTTGTAATATTCTTATAATTTTTCTGGGATCTGAAATATTTTTTAAGATAAAAAGTTCAATAAAGTAAATAAACAAGAAAATATCTGAGATAAAAACACTCTAGGGGCCTGGGTGGCTCAGACGGTTAAGCCTCTGACTCTTGGTTTCAGCTCAGGTCATGATCTCATGGTTCATGGGTTCGAGTCCTGTATCTGGCTCTGTGCTGACAGCATGGAGCCTGCTTGGGAGTCTCTCTCTCCCTCTCTCTCTCCCCCTTCTCCCCACCCCTTCCTTGCTCCCCGTCTCTCTCAAAATAAATAAATAAACATTAAAAAAACACTCTAAGAAATGTCATATAGCTCCTTCTATTATTTTATTACAATAATAATAGTATTTCATACTGCTGTTTCTATGATTTTATTATAATATAATGTCTTCATCTGTCATTATTGAGAAACATAATAATGCACAGAAATCACTTTTCTAAAACACAAGTGAAAACTAAAGTGTAGACCCTTCAATGCCGATATAAATTTTTTTAATGTTTACTTACTTTTGAGAGAGAGGGAGAGAGCATGAGCAAGGTGTGGGGGGTGGGACAGAGAGAGAGAGAGAGAGAGAGAGAGGGAGAAACAGAATCTGAAGCAGGCTCCAGGCTCTGAACTGTCAGCACAGATCCCAATGCTGGGCTTGACCTCAGGAACCATGAGATCATGACCTGAGCTGGTCAGACACTTAACTGACTGAGCCCCCTAAACACTTCCCTATATATATATTTTTTTAACAAGCTTATAAATATATTAACATATTTACAATATTTTAAACAAAATATAAGCAACATAATTTATTCTGGATGATTTTGACATTTTAGGGGCCAAATGCTCTAAGTAACACATGTGGTCATAATTGTTATTTTGGAAGCTACATTCTTTTAGCATGTAATCTACAGGACACCTCCACCCCCCAACCCCTGACCTCTGAGTTCTGTTGGAGGAGCTGCCAGTATAAATTAAAGGTCACCAACTGCGCTATCTGATTATCCATAACCTCTAATTCTACTTTCATTTTCACACTCTCCTTTCAAACCACTGAAATCTTCCACCACAGCCAATCTACCAAAACAGCTCTGGCTATGGTCACCTACAACCTCCTGGTTGGTAAGCCCAATGCATATTTTCTGGTCTTTACTTATTTTTCTGCAACATTTAACTGAGCCTTTCCATTCTTTCTGAGACTGTCTCTCTCCCTAGTTGTCATGGATCTAAACTTTACTGATTTTTCTATTTCTACTATCATTCTTTCTTCATATTCTTGAGGGAAAAGGTCTTTTTTTCCTCCTATGCTTTGGTTTTGCTTTTTGAAAAATAAACAAAAGTGTTGTTTTGTTTTAAGGATTATTTATTTCTGAAAGAGAGTGTGTGACACACACACACACACACACACACACACACACACACACACACCGTGAGTGAGGAAGGGGCAGAGAGAGAGGGAGACACAGAATCTGAAGCAGGCTCCAGGCTCTGTCAGCACAGAGGACAACTGGGCCAAACTTCCACACCTCGTGCCTAGTACTTACCAGTGAGTTCAAAGACAGGTGCCTTGACTTGAAATAAAGGTTGGAAGAGGCCTACTTTGGTAGATGCTATTTTACCTGGGAAATGAGTGAGTGTGTGTGTGTGTGTGTGTGTGTACTCCAAAGCTCTAACATATGTATTAGAACTGACCCATAGCCATCCTCAGTTCTAATTGAGTAAATGGAAATGACAGGAATTAGAACTAGCAGCCCTTTGTCAGGAAGTTTTCAGCCACCCCCAGCCCATCCTCATCTCCTAATACTCATCTCTTAATACTCCCTAATACTCATGAGGAACAGTGGGAGGAGTGTCTGTGGGGAAGGCAAGGTCTCCTAGCCCCAGTACTCTGATCTGTAAGAGTGGAAGGGAAACACAGAGTCCACAAAAAACACAGCCTCTCGGGTGCCTGAGTGAGTGCAAACTGGGGAAATAAAAACAGGCTGGGACCCAGAGGCTCAGAGGGGAGGGAGCCTCTCCCTGTCCTGCTCAGCGCAGAGTGGTGGAGAGCAAGCAGAGCCATGGAGAGATGAGGGGAAGAGAAAGAGAGTCTGAAAATGCTCATAGAACAGTCTCTAGAGAAGAGGAAAACCTCAGCCTGGGACAGAGAAGGACACTATCATCCCATCTATAACCACAGGGCATGGGGAGAGATATCCATCCCCTTTAGCTGGCGTGTTTTCCTTAAGCTTGGAATGCCAATTCCAGGCAGAACCAGGAGAAACTCCCCAACTTTCTCAACTCGATCCCAGCTAGGAAGCTGCCCACCTGCAGGAGTACATCTCATCTTGGGTGGTAGCATCGAAGCGCGTAGACTAGGATTTGGAAATGAGGCAGGGCTTGGAAAATACAACTTGGCCCGTCAGTGGCATGGAGAGATTGGACCCAAAGGAGTGGCTTGGTTCAAGAGGGGATTGGGGTGCCACAATTCTTTTCCCCACAACCACCAAGGCAGGACCTCAGGGAACAGCCAGTGGTACCTGCAGTGGAGGCAAGTCAGACCTACACCATGCCCATCTGTGCTGTAGAGCTGCCTTTTCTTTTCTTTCTTTATTTTCCCTTTTCTCCTATCCACCCCCAACCACTGAGCCAAGAAAAACCAACATTAATGCATTACCATGATTAGATCAATTCTTGCTAATCAAATATACTTTCCCTTATCTCATTCTTATCTTTCCCCTCCAATGGTTTTACACTTTTAGACTATCCTTTGTCCTTTGCTGTTTTTGTCTACCCTTCCTTTCCTTTCTTTTCTTTTCTTCTCCCTTTTGGTTTGCTTGATTGTTTGATTTGCCTGTGCATTTGCATGCTTTTGTTCCCTGTGCATTTGTCTGTCTGTTTTCCTTTTCAGGGCTACCCCAAGAAACAAGCCAAAGTACACATGGTGGAGAGTCCCAAATATCACTGAGTAGTAAAATAAAATAACCAAAGGCACAACAAGAGAAGCCAAGAGACATCATTAAAAGAACACTTCCTGAATGGACAGGCCCTGGACAGTCAATGAGCCTCCTTTAATATAGTAATACTAACAGGTGCAGAATGCATAATGAGCTTTTAAAGCTGACAGGAGACAGAAAGCTAGCCAAAAGGATGAAACGAAGAACTCTCCTCTAAAGAAATTCTAGAAAAATGTCATAGTCACAAAACTGCTCAAAACAGATATAAGCAACATAACCGAGAAAGAATTTAAAACAATTGTCATAAAATTAAATGCTGGCCTTGAAAAAAGCATGGAAGTCATCAGAGAAGCTATTGATACACAGACAAGGGACCTTCAAAATAGCTGCGACGAGTTTAAAAAGGCTATAAATGAGGTGCATAATAAAATGGATTGAAGAGGCAGAGAGGAGAATAGGTGAAATAGAAGACACAGTTATAGCAAAAGAGGAAGCTGAGAAAAAGAGAGAGAAACTAATCCAGGAGCATGAAAGAAGAATTCGAGACCTGCATGATACAACCAAATGGAACAATATCCGTATCATAGGAATTCCTGAAAAAGAAGAAAGAGAAAAAGGTCCTGAAGGGGTGCTGGACCAAATTATAACCGAGAACTTCTCCAATCTGGGGAAGGAAATAGCCATTGAAATCCAGGAGGCACAGAGAACTCCCCTCAGAAGTAACTTGAATCAACCTTATGCATGACATATCATAGTGAAATGGGAAAAATATAAAGATAAAGAGAGAATTCTGAAAGCAGCTAGGGAGAAAAGGGCCCCCACGTACAAAGGGAAACCTATCAGAGTGGTTACAGACCTATCTAATGAAACTTGGCAGGCCAGAAAGGAATGGCAGGAAATCTTCAATGTGATGAACAAAAAAAACATGCAGCCAAGAATCCTTTATCCAGCAAGCCTCTCATTCAAAATAGAAGGACAGACAAAGGTGTTCACAAATAAACAAAAATTGAGAAAATTCATCCCTACCAAATTTCTAAGAGGGACTCTATGAGGGAAATATTTCAGGGAATACAAGGTATGAGAGACACCACTACAAGCATGAACCCTACAGAGAACACAATGAATCTAAACCCATATTTTTCAATAATAACATAGAATGTAAATGGACTGAAAGCTCCAATCAAATGACGCTGGGTAGCAGAATGGATTAAAAAAGACAAATCCATATATTTACTGTCTACAAGAGACTCATTTTAGACCTGAAGTCACTTTCAGATAGAAAGTAAAGGGATGGAGAAATATCTATCATTCAACTGGAAGCCAAAAGAAAGCCAGAGTAGCCACACTTATACTGGACAAACTGAACTTTAAAGTAAAGGCAGTAACAAAAGATGAAGAGGGACATCATATAATAATTACAAAGCCTCTTCATCAGAAAGAGCTAACAATTATAAACAGCTGTGCACCTAACTTGGGTGCACCCAAATACATAAAACAACTAATCACAAACAGAAGCAATCTTATTGATAAGAATGTGATAATTGCAGGGGATTTTATTTTTTTAATGTTTTATTTATTTTTGATACAGAGAGAGACAGAGCGTGAAGGGGAGGGGCAGAGAGAGAAGGAGACACAGAACCAGAAGCAGGCTCCAGGCTCTGAGCTAACTGTCAGCACAGAGCCTGATGTGGGGCTCGAACCCACGAACATGAGATCTGACCTGAGCCGAAGTCAGAGGCTTAACCGACTGAGCCACCCAGGCGCCCCTGCAGGGGATTTTAATACTCCACTTATAGCGATGGATAGATCAACCAGACAGAAAATCACTAATGAAACAATGGACCTGAATGACACATTGGAACAGATGGAATTGATAGATATATTTAGAACTCTACATCCTGAGGTGTGGGAATTCACATTCTCCTCTAGTGCACATGGCACATTCCCCAAGATAGATCACATATTGCTATAAAACTTGAAATCAATCACAGGAAAAAATCTAGAAAACCTCCAAAAACATGGAGGTTAAAAACCACCCTACTAAAGAATGACTGGGCAAATCAGGCAATTAGAGAAGAAATTTTAAAATATACAGAAACAGGGAAGGAGCCAAGATGGCGGAGAGGAAGGGAGCTCTGTAAACTTCGTCTGCCCCATCTATCGAACTGAGAAAGACATTACTTTCATCTGCAAGAACAGAAGGAGAAAATACAGACTCCAGGAAAAAGACAACCTCAAAGATGCCTGAGTGAGTGAGTGCGAACTGGGGAGATTGGAAAACGGGCCATCCCAAGACGGGCAGGGGAGGTGGAGCCCCAGTGCAACATGGGGCAAGTGCATGGAGCCCCTGAGAGACAAAGGGAAGAGAAAGAGAAACTGAACACACTCATGTACTGTCTCTGGGGAAGAGATATAGAATGTTTAACCAGGCTTGGTGCGAGAAACTCTCACTCCATATATAACTGCTGTGTAGCCCAAATCCTGAAACCGGGTGGCACAAGGGAAAGAACAGCATTCAGCCCTGCGCCATCCTGGTGGGGAGTTGGCAGCTGTGGCAGTGGCAGCAGTGCCAGGGGAGCGCACTTCAACCTCAGCTGCGAGAGTGGGAGCACACACCTCATTTCCACAGTGCATCTCGCCTTTAGCATTGGCCCCATGAATCCCAAATCCCAGGTGCCAACAGGGGAAAAAATAGCCCCCACCCATACAATATCCCAGCAGGGAGTTGGCATGGTGGAGGCCAGGGCACGCGCTTCAGCTGCAGGAGCACACAGCTCATTTCCAGTAGCGCCCAGTGCCTCGGGAAGCAGCAGCGCGAATCCCAGCTGGCACCAAGAGAAACTGCTCCCTCCCCCTAGGCAATTGCTTTCCCCGCTGGGGGCTGGGAGTCCGCAGCAGTGTCTGTGGGGGTATGCACTTCACCTCCTACTGCGTGCCTCCCCTCAGGCAGCAGCAGCACAAATCCCACCTGAACCAAGAGAAACTGATCCCTCCCCCTACACAATCACTGTCCCAGCTGGGGGCTGGGGTCAGTGGCAGTCTGTGAGGTGTGCAACTCGCCGCCAGCAGCAGCAGCATAAATACTCGCCAGCACTTAGAGAAACTACTCACTCCCCCTATGAGATCCTGGCTAAGAAGCCAGCCTCCAAAGTAAGTACATCTCATCTGTGGTAGCACAAAAGTGCATGGACTAGGACTCTGAACAGAGGCTGGCCTGGAAAACACAACTTGGCTCAGCTACAGCACAAGGATATCGGACTCATTAAAGTGGCCTGCAGCACTTAGTTCCAGTGGAGCTTGGGATGCCGCCTTTCTACTCTCTGCAGCCACCAAGGCGGAGCCTCTGGGAGCAGCCCCCAAGACCTACTACACCAAACCAAGCCTATCTGCAGGTAGGAGCTGCTGCTTTTTTTTTTCTTCTTTTTTCTTTTTTTTTTGTACTTATTTTTCATTATTATTACCTTTTTTACTTAAAAATTTTTTCTAATTTTTTTCTCCTTATTTTCCTTTCTCCTCTCTCCCTCTTTTTTTTTTTTGTTCTTGCAATCCAGATATATTCTCCAGTATCTCATCCTTATCACTCCCCTCAACTAATCATACACTTTTAGACTGTCCATTGTCCTTTGTTGTCTCTGACCCCCTTTATTTTTTTTTCTTCTCTTCGTCTCTTTCCTCTCCATTTTCTTTTTTTCCTTTCTCCCTTGTAATTTGTTTGTTTGTTGGATTTGTCTGTGCGTTTGTGTGCTTTGTGTGCTCTGTGTTCGTCTGTCTGTTTTTCTTCTTAGGGCTACCCCAAAAAATAAGCTAAAGTGTACATGATGGTGAGTCCCAAATATCGATGAGTTGGGAAATAAAATATTCAAAGGCACAACAAGAGAAATTCAGGAACACCATTAAAAGTATGTTTCCTGAAACGACAGGCTCTGGACAGTCAATAAGCCTCCTTTAACAGAGCAATATTAACAGGTGCACAAGGCACAATGAGCTTTTTAAAGCTGATAAGAGACAGAAAACTAGCAAAAATGACAAAACGAAGGAACTCTTCCCCAAAGAAACTCCAGGAAGAAGTCACAGACACAGAACTGCTTAACGCAGATCTAGATCTAGAATACCAGATCAAGAATTTAAAAAACTTGTCATAAAATTAATTGGTGGGGTTGAAAAAAGCATCAAAGAAGCAACTGAGACAATGACTAGGAACTTTGAAAATAGGTGTGATGAGTTTTAAAAGGCTATAAATGAGGTGAATAATAAAATGGAGGCAGCCACCTCAAGGATTCATGAGGCAGATAGAAGAATAGGTGAATTAGAAGATATAGTTATAGCAAAAGAGGAGGCTGAAAAAAGAGAGAGAAATTGACCCAGGAGCAGGAAAGGAGAATTTGAGACCTGAGTTATACAATCAAATGGAACAACATCCCTATCATAGGAAATCCTGAAGAGGAAGACAGAGAGAAAGGTCCTGAAAGGATACTAGACCAAATTATAACTGAGAATTTCCCAAATCTGGGAAAAGAAGTAGACATTCAAATTCAAGAGGCACAAAGAACCCCCTTAAGATGTAACATGAATTGGCCTTCAGCACAACATATCATAGTGAAACTGGCAAAATATAAAGATAAAGAGAGAATTCTGAAAGCAGCTAGGGAGAAAAGGGCCCTCACGTACAAAGGGAAACCTATCAGAGTGGTTACAGACCTATCTAATGAAACTTGGCAGGCCAGAAAGGAATGGCAGGAAATCTTCAATGTGATGAACAAAAAAAAATGCAGTCAAGAATCCTTTATCCAGCAAGCCTCTCATTCAAAATAGGACAGACAAAGGTGTTCCCAAATAAACAAAAATTGAGAGAATTCATGACCACCAAACCAGCCCTCCAAGAAATCCTAAGATGGACTCTATGAGAGAAATATTGCAAAGAATAAAAGGTGCCAGAGACACCACTATAAACATGAATTCTAGGGAGAACAC
>NC_043700.1:128303487-128305056 GCF_006229205.1 Suricata suricatta | reverse complement strand
AAAACCCATCTATTTGCTGTCTACAAGAGACTCATTTTCGACCTGAAGATACCTTCAGGTTGAAAGTAAAGGGATGGAGAAATATCTATCATGTGACTGGAAGCCAAAAGAAAGGTTGAGTAGCCATACTTATATCAAACAAACTGGACTTTACAGTAAAGGCAGTAACAAGAGATGACGAAGGACATTATATAATAATTACAGGGTCCCTCCATCACGGAGAGCTAACAATTATAAATATCTATGCACCAAATTCAGGAGCACCCAAACACATAAAACAATTAATCACAGAGAGAAACATTCTTATTGATAAGAATGTGCTAATTGCAGGGAACTTTAATACTCCATTGACAGCAATGGATAGATCAACCAGACAAAAAATCACTAAAGAGGCAAGGTACCTGAACGACACATTGGAACAGATGGAATTGATAGATATATTTAGAACTCTGCATCCTGAAGTTAGGAAATTCACCTTCTTCTTGAGTGCACATGGCACATTCTCCAAGATAGATCACATACTGGGGCATAAAGCAGCCCTCCATAAGTATAAACGAATAGAGACCATACCATGCACACTTTCAGGTCACAATGCTATGAAACTTGAAATTAACCACAGGAAAAAGTCTGGAAAACCTCCAAAAATATAGAGGTTAAAAACCACTTTACTAAAGAATGATTGGGCTAATCAGGCAATTAGAGAAGAAATTTAAGAATATATGGAAACAAATGAAAATGAAAATACAACAATCCAAAATCTCTGGGATGCAGCAAAGGCAGTCTTAAGAGGAAAGTATATTGCAATCCAGGCCAATTTCAACAAACTAGAAAAAGCACAAATTCAAAATCTAACAGAGCACCTACTGGAACTAGAAGCGGAGCAGTAAGAGCACCCTTAACCCAGCTGAAGAAGAAAAATAATAAAGATCAGGGCAGAAATAAACAATATAGAATCCAAAAATACAGTCGAGCAGATCAATGAAACCAAGGGTTGGTTCTTTGAAAAAATAAACAAAATTGATAAACCTCTAGCCAGGCTCCTCAGAAAGAAAGGAGAGAGCACCCAGATAGACAAAATCATGAATGAAAAAGGATCTATTACAACCAATCCCTTAGAAACACAAGCAATCATCAGAGATTACTATGAAAAATTATATGCCAACAAACTGGACCACCTAGAAGAAATGGACTGCCAAAATTCAAACGGGAAGAGATAGAAAGCATGAACAGATCAATAACCAGTGAAGAAATCGAACCCATTATCAAAAATCTCCCAACTTAATAAGAGCCCAAGGCCATATGGCTTCCCAGGGGAATTCCACCAGACATTTAAAACAGAGCTAATACCCATTCTTCTCAAACTATTCCAAAAATAGAAATAGATGGAATTTCCAAACTCATTCTATGAAGCCAGCATCACCTTGATACCCAAACCAGGCAGAGACAGTAAAAAAAGAACTATAGACCAATATCCTTAATGAATACAGATGCAAAAGTACTCAACAAGATACTAGCAAATCGAATTCAACAGCATATAAAAGGAATTATCCATTATGATCAAGTGGGATT
>NC_043700.1:128266586-128303387 GCF_006229205.1 Suricata suricatta | reverse complement strand
ATATATATATATATATATATATATATACACACACAATGGAGTATTACATGGCAATGAGAGATAATGAAATCTGGCCATTTGTAACAAAGTGGATGGACCTCGAGGATGTCATGCTAAGCAAAATAAGTCAGGTGGAGAAGGACAGATACCATATGTTTGCACTCATAGGTCTAACAGGAGACCAGGAAAAAACCTAATGGAGGACCAGGGGGAGGGGAAGAGGGAAAGAGAGTTGGGGAGAGAGAGGGATGCAAAACTTGAGAGACTATTGAATACTGAAAACAAACTGAGGGTTGAAGTGGAAGGGGGAGGGGGAAAAAGAGGTGGTGGTATTGGAGGAGGGCTCTTGTGAGGAAGAGCACTCGGTGTTATATGGAAACCAATTTGACAATAAACTATTTTTAAAAAATAAAATAAAAATTATAGCAAAAAAAACCCAACAGGAAAGCTTTATTATCAAAACATGTCCTGATATAAGTGGTATAATATCTGGGTTTTGCAAGATGGGGAGTGGCAGGATCGTAGGAAAAGGTATAGGCTCAAGAAACTTGACCATTAGCTGATAGTTATTAAGGCTAGATATCTACATGCATATTCATTATACAATTTTCTCTACCTTTGTATATGCTGGAACTTTTCTATATAAAAACATAAAAATTCCCTGAAACTCTAAGGTGGCAAACACCTGTCCAAGAAGACTTACTAACATGCAACTCTGATTCTATAATATATAATCAAATGTCAGGTCTAGTTTTTATCATTAAGATCTTTTCACTCAACTTGCAGAAATATAGTTTTGATAGACAATTCAAAAGAAAAATGACAGTGAAATCCCCTAGCTAGAGCTAACAAAGAGAAAAGCAGAGCTTGACAATGATGATGATGATGAGTTTCTCACAAATGTAAACAACGTCATCACCATTATAAGTATGGCTAGAATCATAGCACCTTCATAGACACTGCTCTTGAATTGTTTGTGTTCTATATAGTGCTTAACTCTACCTATGTTTTTATTGGAAAAGAATCTTGTGGAAATATATAAGAGAAAATCTGTGGAAAATATAAGAAAAATAAAACAAAGCCAAAGAACATTCTTAAAGAATATCAGGACTTCCCTGAAACCAAAGACCATGCCCTGCCTTCCAAAAGGTGTACATTAAAACTCTGCCAAAAGGGTGACTGTCTGGGCTAATCAGTAGGGTACCAGTCACTATGTAACCAAATTTCATGTGGCAACCTTGAAGGAATCTGGGATTTAGAGTTAAAAACAATGGATTAAAACTGCTCAACTATTTACTACTGGCTCTTGTTCTTGGGCAAGTCACTTAACTTCACTGAAGTTTAGCTATTCATCTTTAAAATAGAAATGATATTAATCTCCGTCTACAAGAATGCCAAATATAGCACAAAGAGGTAAAAGAGCTTTGTACACTGTGGCAGACTGACTACTTATTGGTTATTATTGTCATTGTTGCTATTAATGTTAGTATAAGAACATTTTCATGGTAAAATGTTTCAAACTAATATAATCTATTTTTTAAAAGTTTATTTATTTTGAGAGAGAGCATGAGCAGGGGAGGGGCAGAGAGAGAGAGAGGGAGAGAGAATACCAAGCAGGCCCCATGCTGTCAGCACAGAGCCCAACAGGGGCCTTGATCTCTCAGAGTCTTTTGGGATCATGACCTGAGTTGAAATCAAGAGTCAGACGCTTAACCAACTCAGCCACCCAGAGACGCCCCTCAAATATTATATCATGTTCTGACTACTTCTCTTAAAACTAACCAAATTCCTCCTGCTAAAGTTAAAGTCCATTCTTCTTAGTGAAAATAAATGGATCCATTCATCATCATTCACTGAGCATCCCACTGAACTAAGGTCCACAACTGAATCATCAGTCATAGATGGAGTTCGAGCCCCACGTTGGGCTCTGTGCTGACATCATGGAGCCTACTTGGGATTCTCTCTCTCTCTCTCTCTCTCTCTCTCTCTCTCTCTCTCTCTCTCTAGCTCAGTGCACCTCCCCCACTCATGCTCTCTCTCAAAATAAATAAACTTAAAAAAAGAGATTATATTACTTGGAAATATTTTACCATGAAAATGTTCTTATAATAATATTAATAACAACAACGGCAAAAATAACCAATAAGTAGGCAGTCAGGGTGGTAGACCCAGTAGGGGAGATAGCCTGAACTGCAATCTAAGTCCCTGGACTTCAGGTCGAGGTGCACAGCATCATACTATCTATAAAGAGAAGGGGTGCCTGGGTAGCTCAGTCAGTTAAGCAGCCGACTTCAGCTCAGGTCATGAACTCAGAGCCTTAGGGTTCAAGCCCCATGTCGGGCTCTGTGCTGACAGTTCAGAGCCTGGAGCCTGCTTCAGATTCTGTGTCTCCCTCTCTCTCTCTGGCCCTCCCCTGGTCGTTCTCTGCCTCTTTTTCTCCAAATAAAATAAAGACATAAAAATAACTTTTTCGAAGAGAAAAAAATAATCAAGAGTAATCAAGACGCCTAATGTCTATATTATTATTTACCAGATCATGTCCCTTGGAATACAAATTTCTCAAGATGTTAATAAATGGTACACAGGAAAGTGTTCCAGAGCTAAATTTCTGAACTGTACTAGATAATGTGATGTTGAGCAGGACTATTTAAAAAAAGGCTTCTCAAAGCTTTGCTCTAATATATTATAATCTAAAAAAAGGCAGAATTTCCCCCAAAATATTTGGTCATTAGAACCCTTATTTTAGTAACACTCCAGAGCCAGATAGCCTTTGTTCAAATGCTCTCTAGACAATGTCATCCTGGACAAGTTACTTAATCACTTTACGCCTCCATTTATACATGCCGAAAGTTGAAATAACAAAGGTACCTACTTTATTGGGTTGTTGGGAAGATTGAGTGAGTTAACATATGTAAGGTTTTGAAACCCTACCTGGCTCTTAGTAAACACTAGAAATGCATTTGCTCTTGCTATATTATTGTTGTTGTTATTAGCTTGTTGTTACTGTCATTCCAGGGGCTATTTTAGAAGACAACACACTGACACGTCAGTGATATAGACCAGATGTAGCAACTGGAGAAGCTACTCTAGGCCAGAAGTTACCCAGCCCGGTGGATCTTCGAACAATAGACTGCCACCCCTCCCACCTGAAACGGATCTGCATTAGGGCCCAGGAATTTGCACTGATTTCTAAAGCGCCCCAGTGATCATCAGATCACTCAGGTTTGGGACACTCCAATCATATCAATGGCATTTGTTTACACTTCTCACTTAAGGCCTATATTTCAAAACTCTAGGAAACTTTCTCTTCTTAGCATGTGTGAATTTTACAGACAAGGGAGGACAGAAGGGACAGTCTGGAAACCCAGCATGTGCAGTGGACTTGTCTATGTTTCCAGTGAGCCAACAGTCTGTTAGCAAACCGCTTTGGTGTTGCAGACATTTAAGGCAGCTCTAAGGAGACCCAGGCAAGGCCTTCTAAGAGGTACAAGGTAGCCCAGAGAAAGGCAAAAAAAAGGATCGGAGTTAGGAGAGGGGGCAATGATAAAATAACTTGCACAAAAGATATGGATTTCACTGTTGAAAGATACGGGCATTTTCCGTGCAGTCCTAACAGCAATGAACGATAGTAACTGACCCAAAGTCCTACCCACTTTGAATAAATCGTCAGACCTCTAGATTTTTGCCTATTAAGGTGAAATATAATAGAATTTTAATTTGCATTACCCTAATCGGCATGTTCTCATTGTATGTTTAGGGACATTTGTGTTGATACTCCTGTAAACTACACAGCTTTGAATTATTTCCTTTATGGCGAGTGCAAGTCGCTCCTCCTAAGTTCATAAAGCACTGAAACAGTTACAGAAAAAAGAACAAAATGTACCCACTTCCGTGGTCATTTGCCCTTCTTGTTACTAAGGAACCCACAAGGCACCAAGATGACAGAACCATTCCTAACTGGAATTGACAGGATGTTCTTGGGTTCACCCAGAAACAGCCAACTTTTCTTCATCATCTAACCTAAACCATCATGTTAGGTCCCCTGATCTGGGTGAATAGGAGATTTGATCTCCACCTTTAAGAAATCTGTATTATCTGTCATTCTCTTCATCTTCCATGGAAATAAATAGATTAACATGAAAATGTTATCTTTTTCCACACATCAACAAAATGTCAAGATGCTTTTAAAAATCAGTTTTATACTATTATGCTAGTCTGTAAACTGACTATAGCTTTTTAACATATTATGGAGGTGAAATTGATTGCAGTATTTAGATAGTGAATTGATTTAAATTACTCTAATTCAAAAAATATTATCTATCTGCTCAGCATAATATATTAACATAAGGTTTTATACATATAAGGTTTCCAGCACAACTGGAATTGAATCAGGCATGGGAGAAGTCCCTGGCTTCAGCTAATATGCAATTATTTTATCCTCTGCAGAGCTTACTAACTAGGAGGTAGGTGAAAGTTATTATATTGATTATAATATAATAAATAACTGTAAAATAATGGATTTTCCCCTTAGCACACACACATTTTCTCTCTTCTATTCCTAATGCAGGGGTAAGCAGAAAGGACTCTTTTATCCAGCTACTCCACGTGGGCTCTCATCCAACAAAAGGGACACAGACACTAAAAGAATAATCCTACAAAACACTAAATATATCATTTCCCATTAGCACAGCACATATCCTATTCCTGGTAGTAGAAATTAGGCCATGCTAATGTGAGAGCCCAATAATGAGAGCATAAAAATTAATACACATCTCTACAATGAGTTTCAAGTTTCCAAGAATCAATGAATTCTCTTTTTAATATTCAAACTGGCTTTTGGTGAAAAGAAGAGGAAAGAATAATATGGTGATTAATTTTGTGTCACGTTGACTAGTCCATGGTACCCAGATGTTTGGTTGAATGTTATTCCTGAGGTTTCTGTGAAGGCATTTTTTTAGATGAAATTAGCCTTTAAATCAGTAGATTTTGCATAAAGCAGCTTATCCTCCATAATGTGGATGGGTCTCATCCAATCAGTTGAAGGCCTTAATAAAAAAAGAATGGCCTCCCCCAAAGAGGAGAGAATTCTGCCAGCAGACTACTTTTGGACTTGAATTGCAGCATTAACTCTTCCCCTGGTCTTCAGCCTGTCAGCCAGCCTGTAGATTTAGGATTGCCAGCCCCCACAGTCACATAAGTCCAAGAGCTAATTTCTTAAAATAAATCTCCATCTCTTTACCTCTTAATTAAAAAGATAGATAGATAGATAGATAGATAGATAGATAGATAGATAGATAGATAGATAGAGATGTCTAGCCTATTGATTCTGTTTCTCTGGAGAACACTGACTAATACAAACAGTAAAGGGTTTGCAAGTAATACTTGGAAGCAAGAATATGGGAGGGAGTAAGGAACGAGCCCGAGAAGGAACAGCCAGCTCACTAAGCAGCTAAGTATCTGTAATGAACTGGACAGCAAACACATGCCAGACCAGTTGAGGCACCTTCCAGCTGTGACACAAGGCTTTAAACTCGGGCCAAACCATTCCTCCACCAGAAGCTCAGCCCACAGTAAGAGGGAGCACAGGGTGACTCAGCCCTGTTTACAGCAAAGGTTTAAACTCTCCCAAATTGTTCCTTCTTTGTTTCCTGAATATATTCAAGAGTAGGGGAAGAAAAATGATGTTCCCTTTAGGATCTTGGCTGTTACTCTTCTGTAATAAAAAGACAGATTAACAGGGGAAAAACACATTTAATTATGTACACAAGTATAAACATGTGGGGCAGGAGCCCCACAAAGTTATGAGACTCAAAGAAGTGACCAGAGTGGGAATGTTTTATACTGTTTAGACAAAAAACAATAGATTTGTGAAGAAATGACCAAAGGGGTTTGGGCTAGGGTATACGGCCAACAAAATACAGCTGATCCTTGAACAATACAGGGTTCAGGGCACCTTGCACAATAAAAAATCAACTATAACTTTTGACTCCCCAAAACTACTAACAGCCTACTACTGTTGACTGGAAACCTTATCCAGAACATAAACCATCAATTAACACAGATCTTATATGTGTTATATACTGTATCCTTACTATAAATTAGGCTAGAAAGAAGAAAATGTTAAGAAAATCATGAAAGGGGTGCCTGGGTGGCTCAGTCGGTTAAGCCTCTGACTTCGGCTCAGGTCATGGTCTCATGTTCATGGGTTCGAGCCCCGCGTTGGGCTCTGTGCTGACAGCTCAGAGCCAAAAGCCTGCTTCCGATTCTGTGTCTCCCTCTCTCTCTGCCCGCCCCCATTCATGCTCTGTCTCTCTCTGTCTCCAAAATAAATAAAACATTAAAAATTAAAAAAAAAAAAAGAAAATCATGAAAATCATAAGGAAGAGAAAATACATTTACAGTACTGTACTGCATTTTTAAAAATCCACATGTTAAGTGGGCTTACACAATTCAAACCTTGTGTTGTTCAAGGGTCAACTGTATAACAGATATGACTAAAGTTTATCCTCATTTTATGGATGAGAACACTGAGGCTCAGGGTTTTACCCAAGAGACTTGCCCCAATTTCACAGCTGGTTCTAAATCCATATTGGCTATCAGATTCTAGAGCCGTTATTCTTTTTTTTCTTTGAGAGAGAGAGTGTGGATGAGGGAGTGAGGAGGGAAGGGGCAGGAGAGAAAGAGAATCTTAAGCAGGCTCCAGGCTCAGCCCAGAACCCAACCTGGGGCTTGATCTCAGCACCATGAGATTATGACCTGAGCTGAAATCAAGAGTCGATTGTTTAAGCAACTGAGCCACCCAGGCTCCCCCAGAGCCGATATTCTTAACTACTACAGAAAACTGTCTCCTAATGATTTTTTTTAAGTTTATTTATTCTGAGAGAGAGAGAGGGCGACTGGGGAGGGGCAGGGAGAAGCAGAGAGAATTCCAAGCAGGCTCCACACTGTCAGCACAGAGCCTGATGCAGACTTGAACTCACAAACCTTGAGATCATGACCTGAGCTGAAATCAAGAGTTGGACGCTCAAAAGACTGAGCTATCCAGATGACCCTCTCTCCTAAGATTCTGTGGGAGAATGGGATACAAATAACAACAAGAAAAACAAAACAAAACAACAACAAAACACTTCCAATTATGATAAAGAGTTGAAGGGAATTTGGTATCCTTATGAATCTTTATAAATTCATTGTTCAGAATGTATAAGGTATTTATTAGTAACTGAAAAAGCCAGAAAAGCAAAAGTGAGCACATCTCTGTAAGGAACTGTTGCTGGTGATAAATGTTTAAATGCATTCAAATGTTTAAATGTGATGATTATTTAGATCACATGATCCTTTCTGGAAGGATTTAGGTGAAAACATTTAGAAACTATTTTATATTTTTAGAAATTCACAAAGAAATTTCACTTGCAAATAATTTTGAGAAGCTTTGAAATAAGAATGAGTAACTGTCAACCAGACATGTCCCAAATTTATTCGCCTATGGAATACTTTTTGTTGTGACATGTGTTAACATCCTTTAGGATTGCTGTCCTTCAAACACATTTTGGAAAATGAAATTTTATCACACAGAAGGAGACAAAAGTAACCCTTGCTGAGCACTACTATTCATGTTATGGAATCCTCACAACCCTGTGCCAGGTATCATTGGATTTTGGCCACTTACTTGTGTTTGAGACTTCATTAAACAACCTTTAAATTCTCACCTCAGGAAATACCTTCACTACTTAAGTTCTATACATAGCACTGTCCATAGCTGTTTATAGAAGTATTTGTCTTAACTGTAGTTCTGGCAATTGAATTATCAACAAATGTCAATTTGGCAATTCAAAGAAATTCTACAATTTTCAGACAAAGCTAAAGAACAACAAGGTGAAGATTCAGAGCCTTGAGGTGGATGTTGATGGCTGTTGTGGGTCATAACAATGGGATTTGTTTCTTTATTCATTATTTTTTAGAGAGCCTTTGGCTCTCTCTCTCATTCTAACAAACTCACATTAACCTTTCCTCCCCTTGAAACTTTGCTCTCTTTCTCTCCTTTCCTTCAAAATCAAAGAATAATCACCAGTTGCTAATCCTCATCTCTTATCTTTCACTCAACCCACTGAAGTCTGGCTCCTGCTCTAACACTCCAATAAATTTACTGTGACAAAAGTCACCCGTAATCTCCTAAAGCAATTTTGTGGCATTTTAAAGCTTTTTAATGGGAGAAGTTTCAAACATAATTAAATGGACCATCTGGTATAATGTAATATTTGTCCCATGTGCCCATCCCCCCACCTCATTTCAGCAGTTACCGATTCATGGGCAAGCGTGACTCCTCTATACTCGTTCCCTCCCCTCTCACAGTATTTTGAAGCAAATCCCAGACATTATGTCATTTCATCCTTAAATATTTCAGTACCTAGCTCTAAAATATAAGAACACTTTTAAAAAAGCATAACCACAACCTTAAAGGCATTTTCTATTGCTTCTGGCACTCAGCCTCTCTGCATCATCTGAATGCTGCCATGTTCTTTCTTCTTGAAACTTTTTTCTCTCTTGTTCATTCTCCCGGTTATTTTTTTTCTCCCAATGTCCCCCTTTCTTCTGTAGCAACTCTTCCCCTGCCACTCTCACCCCATTATCTCTGCCCTACTTTTCAATAGCAGCCTTGCCCTTACCCCTGGTACTGTCCTGGGCATTCTCGTCCTTTTTAGCCTGTATCAGGGCTTCTCAAACTTAATGTGCATACAAATCACCTGGAGCTAAAATGCAGCTTCTATTTCATTAGGTGCAGTGTGAGGATTGAGATTCTGCATTTCAGCAGGCTTTCCGATACCAGCTTTGAGGCCGACTGTATTAGTTATCAATTGCTGCATTCATGAACATTACTCCAAAATTTAGCAGCCTAAAGCAGCAAATGTATTACTTCCCGCAGTTTCTGATGGGTCTCCAACCCCAAGAACTGGGTGAGTCTGGAATGGACTCATAGGAGACCGTAGGCAAAATGTTGGCAATGACCGTTGTCATCTAAAGCTCACGTGAGGCTGGAGGAGTATTTGCTGAAAGGTTCGCTCTCCCGCATGACCCTTGGAAGGCTCCCTCGGCCTTGGGTAGTTCTAGTGTCCTCAGGACACGGCAGCTGACTTCCATCAGAGCTAGTGATGAGAGAGGGCAAAAAAGAAGCCACAATGTCTTTTATGAGCTCTTTTAGAGGTTACACTCCGTCATTTACACAACATCCTTCTAGTTACACAAGCAAGCCCTATTTGTTGTGGGGGTGGGGAGACTACACAAGGTCCTGCACACCTGGAGGCGGGGACTATCTTGGAGGCTCGCTTTCATGCTGGTCTGTGGGCCATGCTCCGAAGAGCAAGGCTTGACACAAAATTCTTGGAAGGTTTTGTTGTTGTTACTCCCATGGCATTAGATTTCATTTATATAAAAATAAATCCTACATTTTTTATCATTCCCTAATTTTCTTCTGAGTTCTATACTTATAACTGCGCAATGGGCGCGTCTTGCTACTGGAGAAGCACTTCAAACTCACTCTACTCCAAAATGAACTTGTTTCTGCCCACAAACATACCCCTCCTCCTGAGCCCAGTCCTCTCAGCATAAGATAGAGCACCACCATCTTCATAGGTGTTCAAGAAACTCCTTTTGTGTCACCTTCATATAGCCAAGCGGTTGCCAAGCCCTGTGTTTTTGCCTTCGAAATATTGCCCTTCTTCACCAGCATCATTGATCCTGCCTTAGGATCAGACCAGTTTGTGTGTTTGAGCCCCACATCGGGCTCTGTGCTGATGGCTGGAGACTACTTCTGATTCTGTGTCTCCCTCTCTCTCTGACTCTCCCGCACTCACTCTCTGTGTCTCTCTCTTTCAAAAATAAATACGTGTTAAAAATGTTTTAATTAAAATAATAATAATAATAATAATGATAATAACAATAAAGCCACATTTGTGTCAGGACATTTCTAATCAATATTGTACTTGTAGTATGCTTTTAAATCATATTGATGCATTTATACAGAATATGATGTTAATCTCATTCAGAATATGTATGTTTTTTGTTTTTTCTATCTTGAAAATTTCAAAGACTTTTAGCTCATCCAATGATGCTGCCTTTTATTTTCAAATTTTTCATATACGTATCAAATCTGTGATGCTCAAAACCAGCATGTCAAATGTTTTCAATATTCTTGCTCTTTTTCAAACTTTTTTTCCTGATTATACATATATATCTTTGCCACAAGATGGATTTATTCCACAAATTAGCACATGCTCAATGTCAGTTTCGGATTACTTTAGCCTAATGTACTGAAAGTAAGAGTAAGAAGATGGTATGGATTTGGTGCAAATTTAGTGTGCTCCTTTGTTGTTCATACTATCTAAATAAAGAAGTGATGCTAGATTTGAAAATATGTATCAATTTAAGTAACATCTCTTAACCTAATCTTTTTTAAAAAATGTTTGTTTATATTTCAAAAGAGTGGGAGAGGGGTAGAGAGAAGGAGACACAGAATCTGAAGCAGGCCCCAGGCTCTGAGCTGTCAGCACAGAGCCCAATGTGGGGATCAAACCCATGGACTGTGAGATCATGACCTGAGCTGAAGTCGGACGCCCAACCAAGTGAGCTACCAGGCGCCCCTAACCTAATATTTTAAATAAGGTTGTTTTTTTTAAAGTAATACAGTTCATTTTTTTATTTGAAAGGTACATATAATTTTTTAAAAAACTGGTCATAATTAGAACCAGATTATGAACATTAGAAGCTCTAAGCACTGAAAAGATTGCTTGTCCACTCCCAGTGTAATTCTATCTAAACCACAAAACTTACATATGGATTAATACTGAATAGGTTATTTCTGGATTTTTATGAAGCAGTAGTTTGAAACCAAATTTTCCTTTCTCCTTCCTGCTCCCTCCCTACACTGCCACCCCCCAAACACCCTCCAGCCTCCCTCTCTTTCCTTTTCTCTTTCTCTTTACTTTGGTGTATGTGTCCTATTTAGCTACTGTTCTAACTGCAGGTTTGGTTTACCTACTGTAAACTCCATTCTTTGCCATGGCCCCATTCCTTGACTAAACAAATATATATTGAACATAAATGCTGGGCAAAAAAATCCCAAAAAAACAAACAAACAAACAAAAACAGTGCCTGTGCTCTTGGAGCTTATGGTCAGGCATGGGTGTCAGTCATTAACAAAATAATCCTATGGAAAAATATAGAATTTCAGACTGTGATAAGCATCTTGAAAGGTTAAGCCAAGGTACAATAGGAGCTGATTCCCTACTAATTTAGGGTGCCAGGAGACTGTGCTTTCCTGAGAAGGAGATTTTCTTTTTTTAAGATTTTATGTTTAAGTAATCTCTACATGGGGCTCAAACTCACGACCCTGAGATCAAGAGTCTCATGGCCTACTGCCTGAGCCAGCCAGGCAACCCAAGGAGATAGTTTAGATTGGAGGTATTAAGAAAAGGACCTAACTCTGCAAAGAGAGAATGGATTGAGAGCAGTCTAGACAAAAAGAACAGTATGTGCAAAAGGCCTGAGGCATGAAGGACTTGCTGTACCTGATGATCAGCAAGGAGACCGATGTGGCTTAAGGATGAGGGGGAAGGAACTGGAGAAGCAGGTGAAGTGGAATCTTGTACAGCTTTTAGGTCTCAGGAAGGGTCTTGGTCTTTATCTTTCATTAATAAATTAAAAACCACTGAAGGAGTTTAGGGAAGGGAAATTATAATATTTGTAGTTTTTTTAAATATACCTCAGGCTGCAATGTCATGAATGGTTGGGAGGGGAGAAGACTGAAACAGATGGACTCTTAGGACAAAATCTATCAGTCATGAAGGAAGCTTGGGCTAAGTTGCTGGCACTAGTAGGGAGATGTGGGACACTTGATATGCTTCCAGAGTGTACAGTAACACTGAAAAGTGACTGATTGCATATAAAGGCAGTGAGGAAGCTGTCAAGGCATAAAGCCAAGGGTGGTCAACTGAAGAACAGAATCTAGTGAAGAATTTACACAGGTAAATCCAATGATAATTTGAGTGTCAATTATGTGTGAAGCATTTTCTCAAGTTTTTTATAACCTTGGCACAAGTGGCTGGCTCAGTCTGTAGAGCATGCAATTCTTGATCTTGGGGTCATGACTTTGAGCCCTACAGTGGGTGTAGAGATTTCTTAAAAATAAAATTAAAAAAACATTTTTAAAGATAAAATAAAAAATCTTTTGCAACCTTGAAATATACACATCATCTCTATTTCTTAAAAGAGGAAACTGAAGCTCAAAGAGTTTTTATGCTGTCCAGCATGGTAGCCACTAGCCATACTTGGCTATTTATTTTCAAATTAAATTAAACTAGAAATCAAGTTTTTCATTCACAAGAGCCCCTCTGCAAGTAATCAGTAGCCACCTGTGGATAGTAGCTACTATATTGGGCTAAATTATAGAACATTTCTATTCTTGGAGAAGTACTACTAGGCAGCCTGGTCTAAGTAACCCAACCTGACCCCATAGGTGGTATGTCATAGAGCAGTGTCCAACACCCTGGCCTTCAGACCTAGGAAGTTTATGAAACATATTTAAGTTAGGTAGCTGACTCACTACAGAGGCAAAAACAAACATGGCTTCCTAATTCCCAGTCCAGAGTTTATGCACCACTTACCAACAGGACAAACTTGACCTGCTGACTTAATTTCTGTTGCCTTAGCGTCCCCATCTACAAAATAGAGATTATATTAAAGTCTATCTTGTTAAGGTTGTTCTGAGCATGAAATTAGTCAAGGCATGTAAGTTAACATTCAAAAAAATGCTTCTTATTGTTAGTATATTATTTACCATTACAAATGTAAAAAGAGAAAACAGGGACCTTCTTTAGCGAAGAAGGGCCTGGCTTATTTCTAAGCCTGGTGTCTAATCTTCTGTCAGGACAGCTGAGCAAGAATCTCAACTGGGTCAGTCATAGGGTTTGGAGGATTTGGGTTAAGGGTTAAGATCAAGCCAGAAAACTAAGTCCAGGTCAAGTCTTCAATCCAAAGGAGTCTAAGAGAATATTAGTAGGCATCTTGGGAGGCAAAGAGAAGAGAAGTGGATTCAACTGGGCCAGCAGGAGAGAGTTTTGTATTTACTCTTGTGCTAGAATCATACTCTCTAGAATGATTATGCATATTCCTTATTCATGCTTCTGTGGGAAATCCAGGTTTTTAATTTAAAAAATGGTCATTAGATTTACATTCTTTTTATGTTTACATAAATAAAGCTATATGGCGAGATGATTTTAATTTTGAGTAGTAATTTTTAAGAAGTAGTAGTTCTAATTCTAACTATATGATGTTCAAGAAAAGGCAAAACTGTGGAGATGGCAAAAAGATCAGTGGTTGTCTGAGGTTAGTGAGGAGAGAGGCATGAATTGGTAGCCTATAGAGGAGTCTTAGGGTAGTGAAATTATTTTGTATGCTAGTGTGGTGGTGAATATATATCATTATACATTTGTCCAAACCCATACAGCATACACCAAGAGAGAGCCCGAATATAAACTGTAAACTCTGGGTGATAATAATCTGTTAATGTGGGTTTGTTGATAGTAGCAAACATACCACTCTGGTGTGGGGTGTTGATAGTGGGGTAAGCTGAGTAGGGTGAGGGGAAGGCCACAGGGATATATGGGAATTCTCTGTACTTTCTGCTCAATTTTACTATGCTCCCAACGGCTCTTAAAAACTAAGGTCTCTGTGTTGAGTAATTTTTTTTTCTTTTTAAGGTTTTATTATAAGCTTTTTCCCCAAAAATACAAAGTGAGAAAAAATAGAATGGATCCGTCAAACCAGTGTCAGTAATTATCAACACATAGCCAATCTTGTTTAATCTATACTCCCACTCACTTCCCTCCGCCCCCTCCACTGGGTTATTTTGAAACAAACCCCAGCCAACAAACAATCTCATTGAGCTGAGTTAATTTCAAGGAGCTGAGAAAGATTGAATTCAGCATATTAGGGACTCATGAAAACAAAAGTTTTCAAAAGTCCTCATCATGTAATAATACCTAAAAATGGAAATTTCTTTTATTTTAAATAGAAACTTCAAAATAACTTCAATTTATATTCATTCACCTAAGCTAATAATGTGAATTCTTTCACTTAGATTTTTTCCTTTTATGTCTCAATATTTTTGGATGCTTTTTCTCTAAATTCATAGTATGTTCACCTTTTTAACCTCCAAATTTAATTTTTTCTATACCTTCTAAACAAAATTTATTCATAAATATTGAAAAATATCATGACCACTGTAATGACAGAATGAATAATTTACAAAAGCTCTGAGAGAAAAAAACCAGAACACTACAAAATAGTATCTAAGTTGTCTTAAGACTCTAATAAATTTTAAGAAGTAAAACCCATGCTTTTGTTATCATATTTTCTTGGCATCAGGACATCTCTTCATGGGCAGAGTTCTCATTTACCATTCAAGTAAGCTATTATGAAGCACAACTTGGCCAGCCCTCCTGGAATGCCGAAGTCAGTGACCTGAGCTGCCTCAGGGACGAGCTAAGTAACTCCATATGATATGCTTAGGAACACTTACAACAATATCACTCCATAAATAAGGGCAGGGCTGTGGATCTTCTTTCTGATAAATATTATTATAGGTCATATTGCAATAAGGATCTCCATTTAAGCATGGTATGCTTAATACCATGTCTATCACTACTACCTAGGGGACTCCATTAAAAATACAAGAAGGGAATTTAAAAAGATATAAAGATGAGGATAAAGAAAAAGGGAGATGAAAGAAAGAAAGAAAATGGAAATGCGAGCAGATGAAATGTCAACAACATTTTGGAAACTGTAAAGTAGATAGATGAATAATAACTGAGGTAGCAGACCAGAGAAAGCTGAAGTTGAACTGTTAACAGAAAGAAAAGCCAATAAAAAGCAAGGTATTTCTCACACAAGGCACCTGCACCTCTTACTCCAGCCCACTCAGAAGACATGAAAACACCATGCTTGCCTGCAGATGGGAATTTGGGAGAAGGGTGAAAAACTGGAGGATTTATTGAGATTCTATAAAAGGGGTAAATTTAATTATAAGGAGTTCAAGATCCTCATGCCAACCCTTTGTAATTAGACTAGTACCATTCCCCCCTCGGGCAGAAGACAGGTCGGTTCTCTTTGAATCATGGAGTCTATGCACTTGGAGATACTAGACACGGGTAGGAGCAGTGGTAAGGGCCTGAACTGAAAGCAAGTACAGAAATCTACATCCTCAAAAGTGAGGCTTTCGAATCTGCTCCCCTCCATCCCAACCTCCCTATGGCTTCTAGAACATGAGAGGCAGACTTAAGTCTATAGGCAGATGACTGAAGAATTTCCCTCTGGTGAACCTGATCAAGTCAAGAAAAGAAAAGGGATATTGATACTCGATACCTTGAGCATGGAGTAATGAAGTCTGCCAGCAAGGCCTACCTGGCACAGGGATGCCCAGCAGAGTTGCAGGGGCACCGTTGCTGGCTGCAGGGCTGGCTCTCTGATTGCCCCAGAGATTTGTTCAGCTGCTCAGTGATCTTCCACAAATTCTCTTCTGTTTAAAGCACCCAGAGGAAATTCTGTCATTCACAACTAAGAAATATGACAAATACTGAACAATGAAAATTGGAATGCTACTCAGACATTATAATTACAAAATTCATTGATATGGCCTCATATACAAACAGTTCCAATGTGTGCTGTTAAACAAGAAAGAAAGAAAGAAAGAAAGAAAGAAAGAAAGAAAGAAAGAAAGAAAGAAAGAAAGAAGGAAAGAAAGAAAGAAAAGACTCAAAATGACGTGTAGTATTTGAAAATAAATAAAATAACGTAAAAGGGGCCCTTAGATTCACTGAAATGAACTAACTTGGTAGGATTCCAAAATATCACCATATGTTGAAGTCAGGTTGTTAAAGTGGAAAGAACAGAACTTTAGCATAAAACAGACCTGCATTCAAAGCGTAGATTTGCTTGTTACTAGCTATTAATTCTTTGGCAAATCTCTTATCGTTACCTTCTCGGAAGGTCAGTGAGGCACATGTAAAATAATGAAAATATCTGTAAGAACTGTAAGAACTGAAGCTCTGGGAATCATGCTTGGCCTGCAGAAGGCTCTCTCTAAGTGGTACCCCACCTAGCTACTGATGGTCCCCCTCCCTGTCACCACATAGATGGAAAACCCTAAACCCCACTTCGGTTTGCACTGTGGGGTACTGGAGGGAAGTGGAGGAAAGCTGTGATAGGTTACAGGACTGCATCAAAGCTGTGTGGATAATTGGCTGTGGAACCTTAGCATTATGGAAAAAAAAAGTGGTTGGCCTTTTTTCCTTCCATTTTCCTCATCTCCAAGAAGGTCCAGTAAACACACTATAAAAATGGTGTGAAGGGGGTAGGCATGGGCAACTAGAAGAATGTAGATTGAATAGCTAGACTGTCTGGACTGGAGGTTGTGTGAATCAAAGTGCTACTTAGAATGTAGTGTGACGGATAAGCAGGGAAACTAGCAACTGGCAGGTGGGTCCCACAGATGCCACCAGACTTCCTACAGCCCCACCGTAGATGTGGCACTGCCACACAACGCTGCTTACTTGAAGGTCTGCTCCAACTAAGACTTCTAAAGTAGAATTAGGGGGAAACCTGCGTAATCCAGTCCCTAGAGTTCTGCTTAGGAAAGTGCTTATGATATTCCATTAAGTGAAGAAGAAAAGATCAAAAGGCAGTGTATGGAGTTATATATATTTGTGTGTGTGCATGTGTATGTGTGTTTCCATAAAAGACTAGAAAGGAATCTGCCAAAAGATCAACAGTAATTTAAAGTTTAAAGCAAGATTTCAGAAAAATCCAAATCCTGGGGAAAGAATAACCATCCTAAAGAGTAAGAGTTAATAAACAAACCAATTAAAACTCCACAAAATTCACTTCAGTTTTGGAAAGAAAAAAAATCAATGTAATCATCCTAGCAACAATGAAATAAATAACCCTTAGGCTGTTAGTGTTCTCTTCATCTCATCATTCATGAGACCTGCTGATTTATAGACTTTGGTTCTTGGTTTAGATAATGATCTTTCAGATTGTTGCTGGGTGTGTCTAAAGAAGCCAGCAGGGTAGTGAAAGTGGGAACCCCAGAGTCCTACAATTCTTATTTTTGTTTCTCCTTTCTAAGGAAAGCTGATACTCCAGGTTCAGACTTCTCCTGGTGTTGCAAGGCTCAAGAAGAAAACAAAGAAAACTTTTGCTGAAAAATATATTGAAACGAGCTTGAAGTTAGGCTGTCATTATCTGCTTTTAACTTCCTCCTGGGAAGAGATACTGTTTGTGTTGAAGCACTTTTCACAGCAGCAATTTAAGTGTGGCATTGTGAGCAGCCTGTGAAAACAGGAATAGCATGTTTAAGTGGGAACATGCTACTAACTATAATTAAAATAACACCTTTTTTAAAACCTGTCCGGTGGAGCCGATTAGGTATTCTGATAACTAGAATGCCTGGATAAAATTGCTAATTAGAATGGTAGCAAGTCTTAAATTCTAGAGTGTAAAAGAAGTATTTATTGGGCAAGCCAATAAGTTCCATCATATAATTCATTCAATTTTATGGATGAGAAGACAGGCTTGTAGACATTAAATAGCTTGCCCAAAGCCACATGTCAGGAAGTAAAAGAGCAAGAATTACAAACTAGGACAGTCTTCCTGGGAAATGCTCCTAACCACTGGATGACATGGTCTTACCAGAGCCAGCTTTTAAATAAAAATAAAATAAAATTTTAAGTTTGAGAGAGAGAGAAAGAGAGCATGAGCAGGGGAGGGGCAGAGATAGAGGGAGAGAGAGAATCCCAGGCAGGCTCCTCACTGTCAGGGCGGAGCTGGTCACAGGGATCCCATGAACAACGAGATCACGACCTGAGCCGAAATCAAGAGTCAGATGCTTAACTGACAGAGCCACCCAGATGTCCCCAGAGACAGCTTTTAGAATCAGTTAACCTAAAACAGATAGTTATTTTGTCAGCAGAATGCGTTAATTGGGGAACAGCAGAGGAATTGCAAGCTAGTAGGAACAAACCAGCTATCGCCTAAATCATGGGCAAATCTAGAAAACAAAGGTCAGAACCACTCTTTAATGGAGGAAAGGGGGGGTGGTGCCAGAGTGACTGTCCATTGGAGTAAACTTGGAGTTTGAAATGTATCGACTTTCTATTGGTTGAGTTGTGACTGTCTCATTGGCGGAGCTGTTGCCAAGGGAGGAGAAAATCTTCCCTCCTCCTGGGATGGTAGTGAGAATGCTAAGTATGTCTCTTCCTGTTGGGCCTGCAAAGGGCTACAAGGAGTGGTAGTAGAGTGTGAGAGCTCACTCTTTCTGGCCTCCCAACTCCATCTATCTATCTATCTATCTATCTATCTATCTATCTATCTATCCATCATCTATCTATCCATAATGTTTGTTTATTAATTTTTTTGAGAGAGAGAGAGAGAAAGCAGGGGAGGGGCAGAGAGAGAGGAAGAGAGAGGATTCCAAGCTGACTCTGTGCTGTCAGCTCAGAGCCCGACAAAGTTCAGTCTCCCCAAATGGTAACATCATGACCTGAGCCAAAAATCAAGAGTCAGAAGCTCAGCTGACTGAGGCATCCAGGCACTCCAAACTTCATTCTAAATGGGGTTTCTTTTATTTGGTTTCACAAAGCTAACCACCCACAATGGTTTAAGTGGTCAAATCACCTTTTCTTCCCATCTCTTGGTTTCCCATCCCCTCCCTCCACCACCTTGGCTACTGCCTGGTACACACCGACAAGGATGGCCAGGGCAAGTCTAGACCATTGAAAAGCTTATTCTCCTTAGGCCAGATGAATTGACATCAGGAAATAGATATTTTCCTTAATATATGTGTGTTTAGAATACAAAAATTAGTCAGGAGGAACTTGCTCATAAAAGTAATACCATAGGGGCACCTGGCTGGCTGAGTCATCAGAGTGTGCATCTCTTGATCTTCGGGTCATGAGGTCAAGCCACAGGTTGGGCATGGAACCTACTTAATTAAAAAAATAAAAATAAACTAATACCATAAATTATTTCTAAGGCAATGATTGCGTGTGTAGAGTGTGTGTATGTGTGTGTGTGTGTGTGTGTGTGTGTGTGCATATGCATGTTAATTTGGGCAAATTTGGATTTCCTGATATTCAGTTTAGATTGATACCTTGAACATACCCTTGAAAAGTACATTCAGAAGAGAATAATAGAATGAAAACAAGATTAAAGACCACATTGGATTTATTATGAAATGAGAACATTTTGTTTAGAAAGAATAAGTGGAATGAGGAAAAGGCTCAAAGATTACCTATGAATAAAAAATTGAAAAAAGTACTTTAAAAGGGAATCTGATTAAAATGATTATTCTGAAAGGGACAAAGTGAATTATTTTATATAGACAAATAAACCAGGTAGACACGCTACATGGTGAATCCAGGCTAGATGTCCACAAGTTCAGTGGCTTCGGGGTAAGACTGCCTGGTTTCTGAGAAGCAGAGATCTGAATTCTAAGAATTCTTAACACAGAAAACAGAGTAGGCGCGAGTCATAATTTACTAAATTATCTTAACCTTTTAATTCACAACTATTGATGAAATGCTTCTAGCAAAGATGCCACACCAATACGAATGGTTTCATTAAAGGCTTAAATTGATTTGAATTTCAATATCTTCCCAGATTTTTGCTCATATTTTATGGATATGCATAATCAAACATAAGCACCTTACACTATCAATATCCATGATGAAAAATAAACTGCAAATATATATTCATGTGTTTTGAAAGTTAATAGGTATGTTTGCCTTTTGTTAATCAGCATTGGGTTTTGCACATAGCATATATATTAAAGGAATAGCAGCTGAAAATATCATCAGCTCCAGAAGGGTAGGGACCATGCCGGTTTGTTCACAGAGAAGCTGTACATTATAGGAGTGGGCTTTAACAAGTAAACTGCCTCAGTTTCATCCTGCCACTGACACTTTCCAGGAATGTGACCGTGGAAATTATTCAGCTTCCCTCCTTGCATATCTAGATGGATGACTTTACAGATCATTCATCTGTAAAATGGGTGATTGTTATTAAAGTACCTACTCCTAAGAATGTGAGGGTTACATGACCCATGTGGAAAGCGTTTGGAGCAGGGGACACACAAATGAAGATCAGCCGATCGTTCCTCACAGCTGAATCCCCAGCCAGGCTCTGAGTAAATCCTTGTGGGCTGAATAAATGAATAACAAAGAATCAACTCTTTTTTTCCTTCTTTGTATTTTTTAATGGACATAAACTATATAGGAATTCCATGGTGTTGAGATACAATAGGTACTCTTTACTGTCAATATGTATAAAGATACTAGATCTATCAGAGTAGAAGTAGCCTAAATTAGGAAAATCACAAGTCAACAAATACTCTATCCATCTCAGTTGCAATCACATTAGATATCTTTTATGGTTTTATAGATAAGGAAAAGGGCCTGAAGTTAATAGAGTACTATAGAAAGTGAGAAAGTGAATAACCTAGTAGACAATTAGGTTATCTCACGACTTAAACTAGGTATTCAAATTAAAGAGGAGAGAGGTGACTGGCTGGCTCAGTTGGTTCAGTATATGCTACTCTTGATCTTGGGGTTGTGAGTTCAAGCTCCACATTGGGTATAGATATTACTTTAAAAATAAAATCTAAAAAAAATAAGTAAATAAAGAAGTGAGGCTTTGGGGGGAAATGCACACATTTACTTGATTTAAATAAATTTGAAAATCACAGAAATGACCCTAATTTTCAACTGGTAGATTTAGCCACTGAATACTTAAATTAAGTGTGAACCCGGAGCCGTGAGCCACCCAGTCTCAACCTGCAGCACAAATAAAATTCAGTGTTAGCTTCAGGTCATGCTCCATTCCTGGGAAATGTGGGAGTCCTGTCTCCTATTGTCCACAGTGTCAGAGGACTCAGGAAATGTGGTTTAAATATATCTCCAAGTGAATTCGAATGGAACAGAATCTCAGAGGCAACATTTTGTACCATTTTCTCTTTTGTGCAATGAGTTGCTGGGTTGAATTAATTTGAATTGCCAAAAAGAAAAAAAGATGGTCTGAACTCAGTCTGGTACAGTTTGTCAGATAAAATAGAGGATGCCTAGTTAAATTTCAATTTCAGATCAACAGTGAATATTTACTTTTGGTATGTTTCAAATACTGCATGGGGCATACTTATACTAAAAATAATTGTTGTCTCTCTGAAATTCAAACTCAACTAGACATCCTGCATCTTTATTTACTAAATCTGGTGATCCTACTCTCTGCTCAACATAAGCCCGGACCTTTTTACTTTAGCCACTGCTCCTCTATCCATTCATGGGAGAGGGGAGGGAAGAATACTAGCCTAAGAGACAGTGGAAAATATTTACTATTTGTCTTGGCTTTGATCAAAAAGAAAATAAATGGAGAAGGAAAAAAGAAAATAGTACCTACACGATTAACATTTTTGTCACTTTAGGGCAGTCAGCTATTTGCTACTGAAAATCAAATCTTTTCAACTGAGACTATAGGACCCTTCAGAAATGTCAAGTTCTCTGTGGTAACGGAAGGAGTAAAGGAAGAAAACGTGGCAGGCAACCATGAAATGGGTATGATACTATAATTTTCTCAGAGGCTGGGCCTGCAAGGGGAATGCAGGGTGCAGAGGGAGCAAGAGCCACTGGACAGAAGTTAAGGCAGTGGCTTTCAAAGTTTGGTTTCCCTGAATATATTTAACTACTAACATGGAATAATGCCTTTTTCCCCTTTTTAATCATTAAAAAAAAGTTCAAGGGGTGCTTGGGTAACTTGGTTGACTGTCCGACTGCGGCTCATGTCTTGATCTCCAGGTTCCTGGTTTCAAGCCCTGCGTTGGGCTCTGTGCAGTCAGTGCAGAGGCTCCTTCAGACACTGTGTCCCCCTCTCTCTGTCCCTCCCCCACTTGCGCTCTCTTAAAAAAATAAATAAATAAAACATTTTATTTATTTTTTTAATTATTTTATTTTATTTTATTATTTTTTTTTGAGAGACAGAGAGAGCATGAGCAGGGAAAGGTCAAAGAGAGAGGAAGACAAAGAATTCAGAACAGGCTCCAGGCTCTGAGCTAGCTGTCAGCACAGAGCCCGATGCGGGGCTCGAACCCACAAACTGTGAGGTCATGACCTGAGCCAAAGCTGGACGCTTAACTGACTGAGCCACCCAGGTGCCCCAAAACATTTTAAATAATAATAAAAAATAAACAGTGGAACAGACTGATAGAATTCAAATTCCAACCCCACTATTTAACAACTGCATAATCTTGAGTTAGAAACACCTATTTACAGCTTACTTGGGAATAGCAGTGCTGAAGAGTGGGTGAGAATTTGGTAAGTATGTAAAAGGCACATAACAGAGCCTGGTACACAATGAGGGCTATATAAGTGTATAGAAACCCTGGATTCTCAAACCTATCCTCTGGAGTAGTGCTTAAGGGCCTGGATTCTAGGCCCTTATCTTGATTTGATTGCCAACTATGTGACTCTTGACAAATTACATAACTTTCATAAATAATTTCCTCATCAGGGAGAAGAAATATAATAACAATATATTGGTCATATGGTTATTGAGAATTTTAACTGAAATAATGCATGCCATTTTCTAAATGTTGCTTTTTTTTTAAAGTTTATTTTAGAGTGAGAGGAAGCACACAAGCAGGGGAAAGGGGCAGAGAGAGAGAGAGAGAAAGAATCCTAAGCAGGCTCCAAACTTAATGTGGAGCCCGACATAAGGCTTGATCACATGACCCTGGGATCATGACCTGAGCTGAAATCAAGAGTCGGATGCTCCACAAACTGAGCCACACAGGCACCACATATGCAATTATTTTTATTCTATTTTAATTCAAGTATAGTTAACACACAAGGTAATTTTAATTTCAGAAGTACAAAATAGAGATTCAACACTTTAACACATCACTCAGCACTCATCACAAGTATACGCCTTAATCGCCATCATCTATTTCATGCCCCCATGCCCCTTCCCTCTGGTAACCATTTGATTTTTCTTCTTTAAAAATGTTTTTAATGCTTATTTTTGAGAGAAAGAAAGAGAGACAGCAGAGCAAGTGGGAGAGGAGCAGGGAGAGGGAGACACACAGAGCTGGAAGCAGGGCTCAAACTCACGAGCTGTGAGATCATGACCTGAGCTGAAGTCGGATGCCTAACTGACTGAGCCACCCAGGCACTCTATCTGATTGTTCTTTAAGCAGTTAAGAGTCTGCTTCTAGGTTTGCCTCTCTCTTTTTTTGATTCTGCTTGTTTGTTTTGTTTCTTCAATTCTACATATTTGTGAAATCATATGGTATTTGTATTCCTCTGACTGACTTATTTCACTTGTAATGCATGCTATTATTAAAGGTTTATAAATGTTAGTTGTTGTTGCTGTTGAATTCTTTTCTTCTCTGGGATTCACAATGCCATAACACCCTGAATCTGTTCTTATGTCTTCGTCCTTTGCTTGTTTCTGTCTTTTCTTTCCTTTTCCCTGACGAGGTCAGTAAGCCTTTTGCACACTCCTCCAGTGTTTCCGCTCCAGCCCCCACCTCCATGCTGGTGATTCCTGTCTGTTACCTTCAGTCTTTGTTCTCCCACTTACACCACAGTCTCATACAACTTCCACAGCCTCATCGTTGTTACTTCAGAGAATTATTGTCATCTCAAAACACGCATGTCCAAATAAATTCTCAGCTCTCACCGGCTGCTGATTTCCACGGGGTAACAGAGGAAGTAGCAGCTCTTTTCAATGTCCCTGCTTTTGACAAAGACTGTCATTCTCTAGTGGTCTCTGAGGTAAAAAGTTTGGCGTCACCTTTGAAGCATCCATTTCTATTATTCTTCATGTCCACTTAATCATCAAAGCACTAGGCCATCTACCAAATACCAGGAAGAGAAGGCAAAATCCCTGAGAAGCAAAAACACAACAAAGATACTTCTGACAGGAAAACAAAATTAGTTATTTAAAATCTATCCCCCACCCCACCCCCTCCATATCCTCCCCTCCCCACCTCCTCTACCCTTCTCAGGAGGGTGGATATTGGCTGGTAATTGGAGTATATTTGCTTGCCATCTTCAGGAGAACGGCTTTTGCATATTTGAAATAGGAGTGAGAAGCACAACTGAGAGAGCTGAGATGAAGTTCAAGTGTACTTCATGAAAAGGATAAGAGATGGGGGTCAAAAGGGTAGATGACGTGGAGGTGGAGCTGTGTCAGGGGGACACTAAGGAGACCATGGCAGTGACAAGTAGCCGAAGATGAACTTGGAGAGAAACAGAAGTTGTGCTGACGAGCTCTTCCATGCTGGGAGCCGCATCGGCCTTGCTGGATGACACAGTCAGAGCAAAGAAGTGGCGGACGTTTGCACAGCTCCTGCCATGAAGCGAAACTGGTATCTCCTTCTATTATTGGCTCATATTGGGAATGGGATCATTGTTATTGATTAGGCCTCACAATGTTCCAAATCAGACCAATATTCCCCACACAGTTACCCCATAAGAAAAGGCATATTCCTGCCCCTGCATAAGGGATTTTAGATCAAAGCGCTGCAGATGTTTGCCAAAAGCCTCTTCTAATGAGCCTTATAGACCCAAGACATTAGCGGGCTAAGAACACAAGAGTTACGATTAACTCTGGCCCAGAGAAGAAGAGTCTAACTTAGAGATAAAAAACAGACAAACACTAGACATAAGTTGCTACATATACCCTTGTTAATTGGAGCCACAAATACCCTCCCTTGTACTGACTTCAGTTATGAGGATGGATAAGAAAGTAAAGACCCAGGTGCAAGGCCAATACACATAGGGTCCCCATTATGCTTACATCAAAGAAAGGGCTTTCTCTAGCAATTTGCTAAAAAGCATTCTTTCTCTTATGGTTAATAAGCTAGATAAAATAACTCCTTTCCTATCTATATACAATTTAACCTATGTTCTAATTTTAGCATTACTAACTTAAACAATATATATATTATCTTGTTTTTTACTAAAAACATCCTGTTATTCTCTTGGTTATAAAATTTACCCAACCTCACTATAAGTACATTACATGACTTGGTCATAACTTGTTAGTTAGAAACAAAGTCATAATTATTGGCAAAAAACCAACCCGTACAAAATAAGATAGATTTGTTACTTTCTTAATCTTGGGGACTGATGCCAAGAATGAATGGGATGGTTCTACAAAAATACTTTTATAAAACTTGTTTCTGTATACTTTCGATGATCTAAGTATCTTATCACAAGAAATTAGCTACTGAAAAAATTCTATTTTCTAATGTCATGTTACTGCTTGACCAATAAAAAAAGACACCAAAGCAGACAGAGCAGAGATGCCTGCCTGGTGATCAAGAAAGAAACTTGTGGCTCTCTCATCACTCTCTCATGGCCAACACTGTCCATCCTTCAGGGAACTCTATACCTGCTGGAGCTGGACTCCGGCACTTCCATTAAGAGTGGGACATGGATTGCCCGGGCTGCACCGTTGTGAAGGTCAACTTTATGTATCAACTTATCTGGGTGCTCAGAGAGCTGGGAAAACATTATTTCTAGGTGCATCTGTGAGGCTGTTCCCAGAAGAGAGCAGCATTTGAATCCATATACTGAGTAAAAACTACACTCACCAATGGGTAAGTATCATCTAATCCTTGAGAGTTAACAGAACAGAAAGGCGGAGGAAGGTGGATTTGTTCTCTTGCTTGAGCTAGGACATCCATCCTCTCCTGATCTTGGACATTGGTACTCTTGGATCTTGGGCCTTAGACTTGGGTGGGGATTTACACCTTTGTTCCCTGGCTCCTGGGCTTTTGGACTTAGACTGAGACTTACACCATTGGCTTCCTTGATTCTCACGTTTTTTGGGTTTGAACTGGAAATATACCATCTGGCATCCCTAAGTCTTTGGCTTTCAGACAACAGATATGGGGAATTTTGGCTTCGATAATCCCATGAGTCAATAATATGTAATAAGTCCCTTTCTACAGATATAGATCTTATTGGGGGTTTTTTTGTTTTTTTTTTACCATGCAACAAAATTTTTATTAACATTTTGAACAGCTATTGAGAAAACCAGTGATTCAGTGATTACTGAAACTGGTAATTTTTTAAACTTAAATAGGGGCAAATGGCTAGAGTGCAGAGCAATGCCATCATTGGGCACTATGAATTTCAAGACTGAACAATTAACAGCCACCCCTTAGATGAAGAACCAAATGGAGAGTGGACTCTTTCTGGATGTTGTAATCAGAAACTTTTATTTTTTCACAATCACATTTTCTATTTCCAAGAGTTCTTATTCTTTTTTCCCTTTTTATTGATGTGATATAATGCTTTCTGATATATATATATGTATATATGTGTGTGTGTGTGTGTATATATATATACATATATACACATTTCTCAGATATATTTGGTCTTCATCCACAGCTTCTGAAATCATAAAAGTGACATGGGTGTCTTGTTACTACTGAAGGTGATTTTGGATCTCACTGGAGGGAGGACCAACCATGTAATTAGCAGGTTAGACCTTTCAGCCTCACCCCCTGACCTGCAGGGAGGGGAGAGGAGCTGGATGTAGAATCAGCTAATGGTCAATGACTTAGCCAATTCTGATTATGTAATGAAGCCTCCATAAAATCCTAAAAGGACTAGATTCTGCTAGCTTAGGATGGTGAACAGGTGATGTGTGGAGTGACGTGCCTGAAGAGGACATGGATGTGCTATGCTCCTTTCCTATCCTCACCCTATGTGTCTCTTCATCTGGCTGTTGATTGGTACCCTTTAGCATATCCTTTAGTAAGCTGGCATATGTCAAGTGTTTCCCTGAGCCCTGTACAAATGGAAAGGACCAAAGAAGGAGGTCCTGGGAACCTCTGATTTATAGTCAATTGGTCAGAAGTACAAGGTAACAACTGGTAATTCCAAGAAAAAGATCGTTGGAACCCTCAGTCTGCAGTGGGCTTGTCAGAAGCACGAGTAACAGTCTGGGGCATGAGACTGGTGTCTGAAGTGGGGGCTTAGGAGTAGTCTTGTAGGACTGACCCCTTAACCTGAAAAAATCACGGTGCTATCCCTAGGTAGAAAGTGTCAGATTCGGGTTGGATTCTCAGACATGCTTCTGGTATCTGAGAATTGCTAGCTGTTGGAGGGGACACACCCTCCCCCAACACTAGAATTGGGTTCAGGAACTAAAAAGAGTTTGTGTCAGTAGAATAGCACTTTGTTCTTGTTTCAAAATTCTCTTCTAGTTTCTTTTTTTTTCATTTTTAATCTTTTTAAAGTTTCTTTATTTTGAGAGGGAAGAAAGCACGAGTCATGGAGGGGCAGAGAGAGAGGGTAAGAGAAAGAATCCCAAGTATTCTCCACACTGTTAGTGCAGAGCCTGATGTGGAGCTCAAACCCATGAGATCATTACCTGAGCCCAAGTCAGATGCTTAACTGACTGAGACACCCAGGCACCCCTCTTCAAGTTTCTTTTTTTAAGTTATTTATTTATTTTGAGAAAGAGAGAGAGAGAGAGCACGCGAGCGAGCACAGGGGAGGGACAGAGAGAGAGGGAAAGAGAGAATCCCAGGCAGACTCCATGCTGTCAGTGCAGAGCTCTCCCATATTGTGTGATCGTGACCTGAGCTGAAATCAAGAGTCCAATGCTTAACAGACTGAGCCACTCACGATCCCCTCTTCTAGTTTCTAAATTACCTTTCCCAGGTACCACTTAGATATTTATATCTTTATTTTGTAACTGCTTTTCTTTAAATGCCTGGTCCCATTTTCACCCCTCATATTAAAGAACAAGCTAGAAATACTGGATCGTGGTACTGCCTGAGGAAGGGGTCGGTACAACCAAGTGACTTTGCTTTAGAGAACTAGATGAGATGCAGGTATGGAAGAGATTTTTTTCCTTTTGGGTTGGTCCATTATCTTTAGAAAAAGTATTTGATATTTGCCAAGCATTCGGTGCACATGGATGAAGAGAAGGCATAATGAGATGGAGTCAATTCTTCAATACACTGGTTTCTAATGCCCATTTTCTTTTTTCTTCTTTTTTTTAACATTTATTTTTGAGAAACACAGAGAGATAGAGTGTGAGCAGGGGAGGGGCAGAGAGAGAGGGAGACACAGAAGCAGAAACAGGCTCCAGGTTGTGAGCTGTCAACACAAAGCCCGATGTGGTGCTTGAACTCATGAGCCAAGTCGTGAGATTGTGACCTGAGCTGAAGTCAGACCTTTAACCAACTGAGCCACCCAGGCACAGCTCTAATATCTGTTTTCAGCTCAAGTCTCATTCCCCGTCCAGATAGCTGGCATATTATTAAATTTAAAAGTATGTTATGGAATATTATGTAGTACATATATATGTATATAATATCTAATGTATACATAATGTATATATATAAAATATATTTTTCTGTGTGTGTGTGTGTGTGTGTGTTTGTGTGTGCGTGTATCTGCAAGGAAGTCCATCAAACAATTAAATAGCGGGTATGTCCAGGAAAAGTAGTATATTTTCAAGAGTTATTATATAATATAGTATTGTTTAACTTTTTAACTTTCATGTATCATTTGTAATTGGATGTGTTTTGGGGTGTGTATGTATGTGTGTGTACCCAGATTTAAAAAAATCTAGGAACATCTGAATGGGATGGTCGGTTTAAGCGTCCTACTCTTGATTTCGCCTCAGATCATAATCTCACCATTTATAAGATTGAGCCCTACATTGGGCTCTGCTCTGACAGTGTGGAGCCTGCTTGGGATTCTCTCTCTCCTTTTCTATGTCCACCTCCCCCATTCTTTTTCTCTCTCTCTCAAAAATAAATAAATAAACTTAAAAAAACAAGAAATCCACATATTAGAATTTCAGCTGGTTCTTATCTCCAAAGCCCTTAAATTGCCTTGCACAGTGTACTTTTTATAGGTGCATAATAAACATTTGTTACATAAACAGATGAATATCTGTGGAATGAAAACAGATATGCGTTATTATTGTTGCTAAAGTATAATTTTCAAAAATCATGAATCATGAATCTCATAAAAATATGAAATGAACACATCAAAGATTTTATTTAATGCATTAATGAGGGAGCCAGAAAGATATTAAAATTAGTTCAAATGGGATTTTGACTTAAAATGACATATTCTCTATCAGACAAAATTCATTTACATTGTTATAAGAACCATGTCCATGGTTATTAGTCTTCCACAAATCAACTTTCATTCCTACAGAGTTATAAAATAGCCTAAGTGATCAAACACAATTGCTATAGATTGAATGTTTGTGTGTCCACCACCCAAATTTATATGTTGAAACTATACCTCCCCATGTGATGGTCTTAGGAGGTAGGGTCTTTGGGAGGTAATAAGAATTAGATGAGGCCCCAAGGAGAGTCCTCATGCATGGGATTGGTGACTTATGAGAGTCATTAGACAGTTTGTTTCCTCTTTCTGCTGTCCGCCAAGTGAGGATCGGAGAAGTCAGCAGTCTGCAACCTGAGAGCAGGCCCTTAAAAGAACTGGACCAAGTTGACACCCTGATCTTAAACATCCAATCTCCAGAACTGTGAGAAACACATTTCTATTGTTAATGAGCCACCCAGTATGTGGTATTTTCGTTATGGCAGCCTGAGATGACTAAGGCTACAAACAAAGGTGCATCTCTCTATAGTATCCCCAGCTTACCTGCTAGGTGGTGCCCAACACCCACAGCAAGGACCACTAAAAATCTCTTTTGCTCCTTTCCAGGGGCACCTGGGTGACTCATTTGGTTAGGCATCCGACTCTTGGTTTCAGCTTGGGTCATGACCTCAGAGTTTCATGAGTTTGAGCCCTTGCTTGGGATTCTTGTCTCCCTCTCTGTGCCCCTCCACCACTTGCACTGTCTCTGTTTCTCTCAAAATACATAAATAAATTAATTTAAATCAGGGTGCCTGGGTGGCTCAGTCGGTTGAGCGGCCAACTTCAGCTCAGGTCATGATCTCACAGTTCATGAGTTCGAGCCCCGCATTGGGCTCTGTGCTGACAGCTAGCTCAGAGCCTGGAGGCCTGCTTCAGGTTCTGTATCTCCCTCTCTCTCTGACCCTCCCCTGCTCACGCTGTCTCTCTTTCCCTCTCTCTCTCTCTCTCTCCCTCTCAAAAATAGATAAAATATTTTAAAAAAGATTAAAAAATTAAAAAAAAGAAATCCAAAGAGGATTTTCACTTAAAAAAATATTTTAAAATTAAAAAAAATATCCTTTGCTCCTTTCCAAAAGTTTGCCAATTTTCCTAACACTGTTATGTTAATAATCATTTATTGCCTTGATGTTTTGAAACATTTATGAATCTCTTTTCTAACATCTGTCAATGATTCCATAGTTCTGAGTCATTTCTTCAATTCACATATACGCAAATTGATACCATTCATGCATTCTTTTCACAAGATTGCCAAGTGACAAGGCTGCCTAACTTTGGTTTGCAAGTAAGGCAATTCAAAGTTTTGTCTAATGAGCAGTTCAGTGTCCTTGCATAACGTGTTTTTTTATTGCACTCCTAATTTCCTCCTCAAAAATGCTGGAAATAACTTGGCAAAATCCAGTTTAAGTCATTTTGGCATTTGTTTCCTAAACACAATGGTACTACACTTACAGTCTGAATGATAAGTTGCTAAAGCCAGGTTTGTTGACAAAAACATACACTGCATTATTCAGTCCTTCTTAAGTATCTTAGGGTAACGACCGTTCCTGGCCCCCCAGATACTCTCATCCATTTCCTGTCCTAGGCTCTTTCCAGCTGCCTGGAGGCTACAGTCCTTTTCATTCCCAGACATTTAAACACAGAAAAATGCGTCAAATGCTCCATGATCAAGGCATCAATTATTGTTAAGGGGATGGAGGAGGTTAATTTAATCTCTGAAATAACTTGAGATATTAATATTAACTTGGGAGCATATCAAATCTCTCAAAATATGATAGAAATATTTTTAAGTAAATCAAACTATACAAGGGGCAACAGACAATAGGTATTACCAGAGATACCTCTAACACTAAGTCTTTTGTCATATGCAGGAACATAATAGATTCACTAATGAAATAATTTGTTAAACATGCTTGCTAATGATATTTTCCAAATCAAAAATTAGGCCTCAGGGTGCCTGAGTGGCTCAGTAGGTTCAGTGTCTGAGTTCAGCTCAGATCATGCATGATCTCACAGCTTGCGAGTTTGAGACCTGCGTCGGACTCTTTGCTGACAGCTCAGAGCTGGAGCTAGCTTCAGATTCTGTTTCCTTCTCTCTCTGCCCCTGCCCAATTCTCACTCTGTCTCTTTCCTCAGAAATAAATAAACATTAAAAAATTAGGCCTTCAAAAAATTAATCTAGCAAAAGGTGTTTTTGTTTTTTGATTTATCTTTTGCTATGAGAACATATAAATATGGAAAAGTTTTTCAAATGTTTAAAACCTTAATAATATATAGTTATATACCGAATACATATCCTTTCCTGAGAAGAAAATAAATGCATATAATTGGGACCATCTGCAAAAATCCAAGATACGTGATCTTCTTAACCAACAATAGTCAATCTTTAAAGTGTTATACTTTCATTGACTCAATTAAACCATCATTTTTAAAATGCACCATTATTTCATGTACTAAGAAAAAGAAAATGGCCAATTAAATATGACACAGTGTTTTCTTATCACAGCAACTGTAAGACACACTATGATTTCAGAGAGGTTGAAAGGTAAATAAAAAGGGAGTTGTAGCCATGTATGGGTGGCCCTGTCGGTTCAGGGTTCAACTCTTGCTTTTGGCTCAGGTCATGATCTTACAATTCGTGGGATGGAGACCCATGTTGGGTTCTGCACTGATGGTACAGAGCCTGGTTGGGATTCTCTCTGTCCCTCTCTCTACCCCTCCCCAATTTGCTTGTGTGCTCTGTCTCTCAAAATAAATAACTAAACATTAAAAAAAATTTTTAAAGGGAGTCTTAGACAAAATATGGTTTTTGTTATGTTTTCCAACAGACATGAACTATAGCACTTACTTCTCTGATCAGTAAGGATTTTTTTACAAAGAGATCTTATAGGTGATTCAGTCTTTTATATGGCAGTTAACTAATCTATCTCTTCCACTTCTCTACATGACCACCTCCAAAAAGATATAAATCCAGCCAGATTCAACAGTAACAGAATCTTTGAACTATGCAGTATTGAAAGCACACGTATACCTATTCTTTTAGACCATAACTTATAAGGTTAGAGAAGGAATATACTACCTATCTTACAAAATAATTAAAGTACCAAAATATAATTTGCTGAGAGTTACTCTGATTCTGTGCAGAAGCTAGAGAAAGAAGGAACTCTGCAGCCAACGTATCATATACAAGCTGCGTGGCAGTAATGGATTCCAGTTAACAGTAGGGGCTGCCATTTTTGTTGATCTTACTACCACTGAAGGATAAAGCAAAGATTTATTAATTTGACAAGCCGATGATTTCTTTGTACGTATTTGCAAGGTTGCCCAACCCCATTTTGTAATTTCTACCCACCTGGCCAAAGTAATGTCAGCATGTCCTTTTTGCTTCAAGGTATTCCGTGGTGTTGCGGTTTCAGTGAATTTAGAAGTTGAACATAGTTCTTGAGAAATACAGCTTTTAATAATATAATTGGTAATCACAGATAATATACTTGCATAGTTCTTCGATATGACCAGGTATAGTTGTAAGTATTTTACATATATTAACCAACGTCATCTTCATAAGAATTCCAGGAGGAAAACATGATTACTCGTACTCTCATTTTATACATGAGCACGCTGAGGCACAGGGGGCTTAAGTTACTTGATTGCTGGCAGAGGCCTGTAGGTGGCACAGCTGGAATCTGAACTCAGTTGGTTCCAGAATTCCTGGGCTTAGTTGTTAGAAGTTGCCCCCTCTTAGAAGTTATTTGTTTCTGCTACTACCTATTTGCAGCACACAGTGGACCCAGCAGAATTTGAAGTACAAATAAACCTAGGTTTCAGTCCCAAACCCAGGAAGTTTACATACTGAACCTTGGATTTTTTTTAATTTGAAAAATAGGAATAATAATATTTGTCCTGCCAAAATTATGGGCGGTTGAGTAGAATAAATAATGTATGTGAAGGTGCTTTGTGAAGTGTTACCCGAAGAGCTATTGCTTAAACTTTGAATGGTCACGTCAACTAGCATATGGCTTCAGGTGTATGTGGTGCTTGGAGATGTAAAGTAGGTGACAGCTAGAAGGTGGCAGGGTTATGACGGAAAGGCATGGCTGCCCTTATGTAAAACCTGTGTGTGTAACTGCACCACTGCGCTTGTGCCTCAGTCACTATCATACCTGATGGTACACTGCTGTTTTCCTGTGTGTCCTTCCTTAAAAATAAAATTGCAAACATAAATTATCCTTCAGGAATATCCCACAAATGGTTGTCTGGTAGGCCTATGTTGGAGATTCGTACCTCCAACTTATAGCCTGGAAGAGGGCAACAGAGACAGACAGGTCAAGTGAGGAAAGCTATAAAATGAGTGTGGCTGAGGAAGATTCCTTGGTCTCCTGGCACGCTGGGGACATTCCAGTCAGGCGCCTTTGAGGCTCTAATGTGGAAAACAGCTCAAATTCCCACACAAGAGGCATGTTTATCAGTCTGGGAACATTCTGAGGATTCTCTGGGAAGACCGTGATAACAGGTCTCTCCAACTCATCAACTTACCACTTCAGGCAAGGTCTGTCCATCTTTGGGTAACAGAAAACTAAAATCAAAACAATATAAATAATAATGTTAGTATTCCGTCTCTTTCTCCCCTAGCAAATCCCCTGCTAAGAGTTATAAATCATTCCAATATCTCTAATGTAGGAAATCTATAAGCCAACCAAGAAGTATTGGCAAAATGTCTCCTGCGTGATTAGTCCCTGCATGTGCCTGGGGTCTACGTGATGCCCTTTAGCAGATTAATCTCTCATGATAACAGGTGAGGACAGAGAAACCATTACCTGCCAGATTTTGTGTCACTGAACATAAATGTAATAAACTTCGAGAATGTAAGCTCCTTGAATGAAGAAAAATGAAAGATAAAATGAAAAAGCACACCTGGAACTAACATAACACTGTGTCAAAAAAAAAAGGAAAAAAAAAAAAGACACCAAGAAGTCTGAAAGTCTGAGACCATAGAGCTCAGTAAGGCCATGGTTGATGATATCATAATGTACCTTATAAAAAAATGTTCAAGTCATTACTAGAACCCCCTTTAATAGATGTTAAAATCAATCTTTCTCTTTTCATATAAAGTGAAAAATGACAAATGAGTACCTATCTAGTTCTAAAATAGACCATTTTACAAGACCCCAAATACCATGTACCTTCCCCTGGTTATGCTACCCATACCTCTGCCACCCATTCACTTCTTCATTCACTTCTTCAACAAATGTATTAACTATATGGGGGTGCGGGCCAGCACCGTGGCAATGGCTTGGCCTGTGTAGACGAATAAACTGGTCCTTGCTGTCTGGACTCAGTGTGATCACTTGATGAGTGGCAATAACCATAACGAAGAAGAAAAGGAAATTACTATCTCAGCTGAAATCCAGGAAGTAGGCGGAGCTTAAGGAAGGGTGAGGTGAAGTAGCAAACCAGTCTATTTTGGCCATCTGTGCTCTGTTCTCACTTTCCTAGGCCGTTTGCTCCGGTCGTGTACTTTTTTCCTCTCTTGTTTCCTCCTCCTCCATCTCTCTCTCTCTCTCTCTCTCTCTCTCTCTCTCTCTCTCTCTCTCTCTCTCTCTTTCTCTCTCCCTCTCTCTTTTTTCCTCCTGAAGCAAAAGGAGAAGCAAAAGGAGAAGGAGGGACCTATTATTGGGTTGATTTGGGAAAGGGGATGGAGGAAACCTTTCAGGTACCTTGCTATGCTAGGTTCCTTTTTACTGAGTCATGGGGGAAAGGAAGGACTGGATTCTGGAAAAGTGAGGCTTTAGTTGCAGAATCATGTGTGAGGTGGAAGGGATCACAGAGGTCATCTTCCTTAGTATCCATTTTATAGCTGGGGGCATTGAGCCTTCATAACTAACTCAAGCCAATGAGTGACATCAGTGAGAACCACAACTCAGGCTTCTTAACTTCCGTGGAGGCTACAACGGACCAAAGAAGCATTTCCAATGCACCTTTTTTGCTGTGTAGGGTGAAGGAGCCAAAGATGGGAACTTCACTGCCATCTTAGCACCCTCTTCAACCTTATGTTCTTGACAATCAGGCAGGCCTCCAAAGGAATGGAGGACAACTGATTAACCTAGTCACCCCATAGTGTTCTGTTCCTTAAAGAAAACTACACCATGACTATCACTCAAAGGACTTATTTCATATATTTTATTATTTTTGTTACTCCTCTCATAAGTCTGATTTCTCTCTCTCTAACCTTTTCAAAATATGATTACCCAATCTGAACTCAGAGCTTTAAAGATTTGTTTGGTGAAATAAAATGATGCGCCTGTGCTCTGGTTTTTAATGCATTCTACTTTGACTTTTGGGTTTTGCTTCTTATTAAATTTTCAGAACAACAGCTACTTATTTTCAACATGTCAGTAATGACCTTGAGAAATTTATATTGTTGATTTATTTCTATTAAGGATGCCTTCTTGAACGTTGTTCTATTTGTGTGATGGCCTGTCTCCCCCGCTTCCCCCCTTCCATTTGTCTGCCTGTCAGTAACGACCAGGTGGTGGATACATGTCAAGAAAACTAATCACCTTCTAACAGGATTTGGAACAGAATTAATGCGGATCTTGTGCCCTTCCTGTTCCAACTTTAGCAGCCCAAGGTCCATGACTGCTTACAGATTAGCTGGTTGGTAACTGCGCCCTGCGGCATTTGAGGGTCTGGGTTCTCTCTTCAGACCCTAGGCAGTGAATCTGGGGAGATTCAATACTCGAGTTCCTCGGAGACAAGAGCTTGGGTTTGTGACTGAAATGGGCCAATCCGTCCTGGGACGCCAGGCGGTGTAAATGCATCTCTCTGCATCTATTTTCAGGGTGGTGACACGGGGCTAGAATGCCGCGAAGTCAACGAGTCCATCCTGCCAGACAAGTTTGTGCTTCTGGACGCCTCTGAAGCTCTGACACGCCGCGGTGTACGGAGCTGATGCGACCGTGGTCATTTGAAGGGGGTAGTGCACAGTGCTGTCAATATTTACCCGGCGTCGTGGAGTAGTTCTTCCAGCCCTCCCTGTTGCTAGAAGACAAGGGCTCCCAAGTTCTCAATTCCTCACTGCCGGCTAATCACTGTGCTCGCCCCTCCTTCACTTCCCCGCTCCTCCCCTTTCTCTCCAGCCCGCCCGGGTCCCACCTTTTCTTGAGGCCTCCACCTGCGTGCTTGCCGAGACCAGGGTGGGGCCGTACGAGGGGGGGGGCTCGTGACGTCACCCCTCCGCGAGGAGGCGGGGCTGTGGGAACCGCAGTGCAGCGCAGAGGGGCGGGCCGGGGCGGAGCCTGCGGCGCGTGACCTGGCTGCGGGAGGCTGGAACCCGGAGAAAGGTGTAGGGGGCCGGGTCCAGCCTCCTCCCGAGTCCTCAGGCGGGGCGGGGAGCGCCCGGGAGGAGGCGGCGGGAGCCCGGTGGAGCGCTAAAGCGGGTCACGCTTCCTCCTTCCCTCCCCGCCCCTTCTCCTCCTCCCACCTGGGCTTCTGCGTGGAGACGCGCACCTGGCAACCCGCTGCCGTGCTCCGCCGCGTCCCCGCCTTCGCCGCTCGGGCCGGG
>NC_043700.1:128247565-128266486 GCF_006229205.1 Suricata suricatta | reverse complement strand
GGGTGGGGGCGTGTTAGTGGCCGCGGCGCTCTGCCGGACGTCGAGTGCGCGGCTGCGGGGTAGCAGAGCAGCCGGTCAGCGAGACCCCGCGCGCGGCTCGGGTTTCGGGGCGCTGGAGGAGGCCGCCACGGCCGTGCGGGAGCGGGAGATGTTGGAGCTGAGGCACCGGGGAGGCTGCCCTGGCTCCGGGGGAGCGGCGGCACCGCCACCCCGCGAGGGAGAGGCGGCCGGCGGCGACCACGAAACCGAGAGCACCAGTGACAAAGTAAGTAGAGCCGCGAGAGGCGCACACCTGCGCCCGGGCTGGGTCCTGCTTTGGGCCGGGACACCTGGGAGCAAGGGTGGGGCCCGAGGAATGTGTGGGGAAGCTGCCGAGCTGCTCGCTGCGCCTTCCTCCGGCCTGGCAGAATTTTCTCTTTCCTCAAGTGGGCTTGAGAACCCGGACACCAGAGACGGTGCGTTTCCCAGGGTGACCACGACCGCTGCCCAGGATGGCTGGATGATTCCGCTTGACTCCAATTTAGTTTCTTCCCATTCCAGTTCCCCTTCCTGGCGTCTGAAGCCGACGCTGGAGTTAGCCTGGAACCTGCCACTTTAGGAGCTGCAGATTTCTAGTAGCTGCCACCAAACACCTCTTCTCTCTAGAGAAGTTAGGAAGGACTAAAGTTAAGACGGGCACCTTCATTTTTAACATGTCATTGGATCCTGACGCTGGTGGCTTGGCTTGTTGAGCTCCCCCATCAGCACTGTTTTCGTTTCCTCTGCCCTTTCTGTGTATGATAGATGGGGGGGGGGGGGTGAGTATCATACACGTGACACTATTGTAATCCTCCAGCTTCTTTTGAGTCCCAAGACAGTGCAGCTCTTCTGCTAGTGGATTTCATTTGACCTGATATGGTAATCCATGAGGACTTTTAACTCCCATTCTATTTAAAGGTAGAGAAAGTGTCAAAGCTCAGCTTATTCCATAATATAGTGGTCCAAGTAGAAATTTTGGGAAGACAAAGCATTTTTACGACCTTTTAGGACATTGGGCCAGAGAGTAGATTGCTTCATAAAATCTGTTTATACAATCTCGTTGTATTTTAGAAGCTCAAAACTCTTAAATTATTCTTAGAGGCATTCTTTTTAGAAGCAAGCGTTACAGTTTGAATTACAGAAGTGAAATGGATTGCCCAAGGTCAAATCCGGGGCCTTTTGGAAATGGAAGTGTTTCCTGATACCATTTCTTCTGGTTTGTCCTGTAGTGGAGACTCACTGGCCAGTTCTGATTTGTGGAGGGTTCCACCTGCAACTTGATGTTGATGAACTTGATATAACCCAAGTTAAAAAGCCCTAGTAGGAACATCACAGGATATCTGTCATGAAATAATAAATTTAAGTGATTTTAGGAATGAAACTTTAGAACCAGTGGCATGACAGATCTTTTTATTTTCTACCCTTGATAGCAGGTAGAATAAAATGAGTCTGTGATAGTGCATATGTGTGAAGGAATTACACAGAATGTAACAGTTTCCAGTTACTGAAGGTTGGTGTTACAAAGCTAGAAACAGTGGGCTGAGAATAGTCTTTGTGAAAACTGCCTTGGAAACTAGACCAAAAATAGAATTAATTAGGTTGGGATTTGTTTTGTTTTAGCAGGGGTATAGTTTAGGATCAAGGAAATACCAGCTTCTCCATGTTGACTTCCTTAACCAGCAAAAGCTAACAAGCTTTTAATAAGAGAAAACATGTTCAGGAAGCCATGCATAAAATATCTTCTGAATTAATTTCGTTTCTTAACACCCTAATGTACTTAAAATGGAAACTACTGTGGTTTGATTTGATCATTAGAACTGTTGTCCCTAACTATCTAGGGCTGGGTTACTTTACTGCATACTCATTTATTTATTTATAAACATTGCACTGTTGGTTTTCATTAATACGTACCCGGCTGGATTTTGTTTGAGAGTAGATGTTGCCATATGCAGTCCATTCTGTCAAGATTCCTTAGGCAAGGATGAGCATTTTCAAACTGTCTAAAATATTGCTGCAGTTTTAAAGTTTGTCACAAGGAACTTTTGCTGGGCAAGCCCTGAGACATTGAACTCTATCCTCTATCTGCCCTTTCTTATCAGGGTGTATACTTGAATGCACCTGTCTTTCCAGGTCAAGGCTGTTTTAAAATCAGCTTGCATATCAGAGGCTGGTTAATATTTGGTCCATTTAAATTGTTTTAAGTCCCTTCTCTGTTCAAGTTGAAGTAAAGGCGGAATTCTTGGGGAATTACTGAAGTAGTATTATATTCTGCTGTTACAGTACACTCGTAAGCCATTTATAATGGTGTTGTTAATGTGGCATTCTCATCGTTCAGGACCTAGAGGCATGCTGGGAGAAGGCTCTGTGCTCCAGAGAGTCAGCATGTGAAAAAGTGCGTCTTACCTGCAGGGGGGCGTTTCCAGTTGTTTAATGCTTGGAGTAGTACATGAAAGATGACAAGACTGCCTCCTCAGGACCCTCCCAACAGACACACGCGTTAGATTTATTAGAAATCTAGCAAGGCTGATCGTGAGCATGGAGGGCATAGTTGCATTCTCCATGGGGACAACTGGAAGAGCTAGGGTTGAGCTAGGAATAAAAAGATGCCTGGGACTCACCAGGTGTGTAAGGGTTGGGGCAGGGCATTCTAGGCAAAGGGCATGAGGGAACTGTTTCTTCAGTTAGCGTTGTAGGCGCTGGAAACTGAAAATAGTTTGATGATCCTGGAGCATAAGCTATGTTTGTTTGGGAGGTGTGGCTGGGAACTTGAAAGTCTTGTGAAGGAGGTCAGGCTTTGTTTTATGGACTCTGGGAAGCAACTGGAAAGTTTTTGCAGAGGCATTAGCATGTCACTGTAGCAGCAGCCTAGAGAAAGTGTTGGAAGCGGGAGACACCTGTTGCAAAGAAACCAGATAGGTGTGTATTGCAAATGTCATAGACATGAAATGAGGATCTGGTAGGAGCAGGGAAATAAGGGTTGAGAGAGAATGTATATTTTAGATCTAGATGAGGGTGATCAGAGTTAAGAGTAATACAGGAAGAACCTGCTGGCAGATACACTTTGACCCATAGCTTAAGAGGCTTTAATGGAAGAAGCAAAAATTAGGGCATAGTTTTGCAGATTGGGAATGCATGAGTGAATTGGGTTGGGCAGGGTGATTCAAGGTAGTGATGGAAACCGAAATGAAAGGTTGGGTCTGGAAATGTCAACTTTTGATTAGAATGTAAGAGGGGAGAAAACTGAAAACAGAACCTTGGGGGGTGTTCATGTATAGAGCAGGGTTGTATATGTAGTAAGGGAACCAGGATAATGAGGTCCTGGGGGCTCAAGGAAGGATATCATCAATAATATTTAGGAATGAAGGGGAGGCATAGAACAGGGAGTTTAGCAGAAGATCCTAGAAGCTAGGTTTTAGATTGAAGAATGTGAGAGGTGAAGTACTGGTGGTTATTGTTAGAAAGTGCCAGGGAAGGGGAGTACAGGACAGCAGTTAGAGGGGATGTTCAAATGAAAATCTGCTTTTTCAGGGGCGCTGGATAACTCAGTTCAGTGTCAGACTTGATCTCAGGTCATGATCTCGCAGTTTGTGATTTTGAGTTCCACATCCGGCTGTCTGCTGTCAGCACAGAGCCTGCTTCAGACCCTCTGTCCCCCTGTCTCTGCCCCTCCCCTGCTCATGCTCTCTCTCTCTTAAAAATAAATAAACATGAAGCAATTTTTTAAATTAAAAAACCCGAAAATCTCATTTTTCAAAGGAGGGAAGATAGGTATTTGTATGAAAGAAGTCAAATGAGAATCAAGATACTGATGAGGATGGGTAGGCCCTAGATACAAGGAAACAGATGGGTGTGGAGAATACAGATTAGAATATCCAAGGAAAGGAAAGAAGGAATGGAGGGTGGATGCAAAAACATTTTGAAAAGCAGAAGAGAGTAGATCGAAGTGTTTGATGCTTTCTCTTTTCTCAGTAAAGTAGGGTTTGAGAACCATATAGCTTCAAGGGATTTTAGAAACAATTTAGTTCAACCTAATATATATATGTATATGTATTATATGATATAATATACATCATAAACTTGCTCTAGAGTGTGGTTGCTATTGCCCAGAATGACCTAGAGCAAGCAGCTGAACTGGAACTAACTGGATGTCCTTTCTGACTAGGACCTGTTTGGAGTGTTACTTTAGAGAGTATGATATGAAATGACCAAGAGGCAACCAATAGAATTACCACTCAGTGAAGATTCAGTTGAGGGGCCCCTGGGTGATCCAGTTGGTTAAGTGTCCAACTTTGGCTCAGGTCATGATCTCGAGGTTGGTGAATTGGAGCCCTGCATGGGGCTCTGTGCTGACAGTTCCCTGGAGCTTGTTTTGGATTCTGTGTCTCCCTCTCTCTCTGCTCCTGCTTTTCTTGCACTCTGTCTCTTTATCTCTCTCAAAAATAAACAAACATATAAAAATTTTTCCATAAAAAAGTGATTCAGTTGAACTAAAATAACACAAATTTGTTGTGTACCAAATTAGCATAGTTCTTAACTTAGTAACAGTAATAGTCATAATAGTTGATACTTTCGAGTGGTTTAGAGTTCATGGAGTACTTTTACATTATTGAGGAGGAAGACTTTTCTCTGACTTTCAGGGTCCTTCTAGCGGGACTAAGAATGAAATTGACATAAAACAGATTAATAGGAGGGGCACCTGGGTGGCTCAGTTAAGTGTCTGACTTTGGCTCAGGTCATGATCTCGTAGTTCATGGGTTTGTGCCCCATATTCCTCTCTGTGCTGATAGTGCGTAATCATCTTAGGAGTCACTCTCCCTCTTTGTCTCTGTCCCTCCCCTGCTTGCATGCTAACCCTCTCACTCAAAATAAATAAATAAATAAATAAATAAAACTTAAAAAAAAAGAGTAATGGGAGAAAATAAAATTTATTTTTGTATGTACAGGGAATCAAGACAGACATGGAAATTTCAAAGATAGGCAACATGAGGTATATGTGGTATGTAAGGAGAAGGGGTACGTAAGGAGAAAGGGGAGTAGGGATCTGGAATTTCAGAGGGAATAAGTACTACAAGAGGATGAAAAAAAGCAATGTTGGTAAACGGGTGTTTGCTGAGCCTCTGAGAAACCTGGTACATGGAGGACTTTGATCAAACAGACATAGTAGGTTCCTCCCCATCATACCTTGTGTATAGTGTAATGTAGTTACCTGTGGTGATAGCTCTCTACCGGGAGCAGATCCTCTATCTAAATGCTTTTTAGGCAGTTAGAGGGGGAAGGGGAAGGTAAAGAGCTTTTTCTGAATCTGCTGGGTTTTGATTGCCTTTAATTCATAATAATCTACATGCTAAAAGTGGCTCATCTTGGAGCTGTCTGCTCTTGGCCCCTATAACATCTTACTTTACTTGCTCCTCAGAACGACTATATGTTTTACAGTAGCCCCCATTCAATAGCTGAGAATAAGAAAGGGACTAGGTGTGATTTCAGCCTGGGAATGCCAAACGAATGAGCACATCATCGAGGCTAGATTGAGGTTGCTGACCACATGTTAGGGTAGGCAGGGAAGTGGACTGAAGGCGAGAGTGGGTTACTGAAGCTCTGGATGGATTGAGAGGGTTTGAGCAGTTGAAGATAAGCTAAGACATGACTTCCTGGACCAAAAGTGGGAGAGAAGGGGTGCACATGGAAGCCATGACTAGTGAAGAGGGGCACATGTGGAATAGTGGGCTGGGGGACAAGGTGGGGCTGATACTTTGATACAGATTTTGGTTTGTGAGATTGAGGGTGAAACAATCTGGTCAGTTAATTTGTGTCCTTCCCTTTTTCAGATGCGTGTAGTTTCTTTCATAAATAACTACAGTATTTTTTTAAACAAATTTTTAGTTTTGGAACTTGTGTTTCTACAAATTCATCATTTTGCCACACTTCATAATGGATCTGTCTTGGGATAACCTGTAGGTATAATAATTTAAATCTAGGCCATTAATAATTAGATCTAGACATTTAGAATACTGTTGAGACTGATACTTCCCAATTGTTGATAAATTATTAGTCGGTATTACTACCTAAATAATTTTCCATGATTCTTTTGTCAATTACAGCATATTCGTTTTATTTAACATTTTTTGAATGCAGACTTCCCATATAACGAATTGATAAGACAAAGGTGAGTTTATGGCTTCCTGCGTTGAGGGAGAACAGTACCTGAACAGAGCTTTGGCAGTCTTGGCATGGGAAAGGTGAGGTTGGGTTTTAGTGAGAATTGGAAGTTTGCTTAATGCAGGTTTTTTTAATGCAAGGACTTTTTTGGGATTGAGTAAAGATCACAGAGAACAGTTTGCGGTTGGTGGCAGTAGCCACACAAAGATTTTAAGGCAAGAGTTCGAAGAATGTTAGACGGAAACTTATTTGTTGATGCTTCCCATTAAAGAGTTAATGTGTCTTTCCGAAGGTCTTTTGGTGAACAGTGAACTATAGATCCAGCGGCCAGGTATAGTAAAGTTACACTAATGTAGACAGTCACATTTTTAAAGTTGTGTTAATCTAGGCAGTAAACTATGTAGAGGCCAGGGTGGGTAGTTTCTTCTCATGCCTTTAAATGATGTGTTCTATTATTTTTGGGACATCCTATATGAGTTTTTACTTGTTGTTTGTGATCTTGACTTTGAACACTTTATTTTCTTAATGTTTTGAGAAGTTTTACCGTAGGACGTCCTCAGCTGTATCAGGCTTTGGATGTGTACTGCAGTGGACTTTCTGAGGCACGATATTTTGTTTGTCATAGATGTCCTAGGGAAACATGGCACGATTTAAAGTAATACTTTGGAAAATGATCTCATATAGAAAAATTATGATGTATACCTGTAAAGTATGATTATCCTTGATGTTTATATATATGCATTTCAGACTTTCCCCTGTTCCTTCATGGACAGTACAGCTAAACAAGGTTTTCTCCTGCTTGTTTTTCTTTAACTGTTTTGTGGTTGGGAATGTCTTTTGAAAAAAAAATACAGGTTGATTTAATACAAGGAAAATCTGTCATTTAAGAATTTGTATACAGATGTGTTTCTTGAGGCTTGGCTTTTTTCTGTTCATTTAGTAAATACTTGTTGAGTGCCTGTTTGAGGTTCTGATTAAATGTCATCTTTTTTTGTGGCTCTTTGTACCTTTGAGAAAAGGGGTGAGGCCAGGATTTGTCGTTGCTCAACAAGTAATTGTAGAATATACTGATTTCTTGGACTGTGGACCTCAACTGTATGGAATAAAGGTAATAAAATAATTTATAGTTTGGAAAATACTCACTTGAACATAATGCCAATTTCAATCTCTTAACAATTGTGCAGACAAGGGAAATACCCTTAGTTTATACCTGAGAAAACCTAAATTCCTTTTCCAAGGTCACACAGTGTTAAGAGCTGGGATTTACCTGGAATTTTCTGACTAAAATAATATAAAGGAGAAATTAGGTATGTGGTCCTAACCTTAAAAATTAATTAAAATATTTACTTAGGAACTTTTTTTTTACTCTTACTACTTTCTGTGATTTTTGAACTAATTTGGATTTCTGAATTTGGTTAGAACCTTTTAGCTCGAAACCTATAATTCTCTGATTTTAAGCACCTGGATTTAACTCACACAAAATAGTTTTTAGTGTTTTCTCACCTATTTTGTGATTGATTGGGAGAGGAAATAATTTGTTTTTATTTTATAGCTGTTTGCACTTTGATTCATTTAGTTGGGAAATGTTTCAGAACATATTTAATGGGAATGACATCACATTTTGAAGTGACTCCAGGAAAGGAACTAATTTCATTAGTGACCAGTTAGTTATTGGTCACATGCCGAATTTAGTTAATTTTATAAGTGTTACTAGTTTTCTTATTCACGGGGAAAGGTTAAAGTTATTTTTCATGTCCTGTCATTGATTGTTTAAGACTCAGAACTATCAACATTGTAAGCTTTCTTTTAAATATAAAATTGAAGTGCACAGAAAGGGAGAAACAAGAGTCCAGTCCAACGTGAGGAGCTCCTACCTACAGAAATTTCAAGTTCCTTTTTGCTAACGTGGTGGTTAGGAAAACGGTTCCCTTATTTGCCAGGATTCATGGCCAGCAATTTAAGAACTTTATGATAAGGTTGATGAAACCACTTTGACGACTTCATCTGTCTGGCCCAGGTGGGACGGAACCTTGGCAGTTACGATTGGGCTCAATGTCACGTTTCTATTCCACTCAGTTTATTTGAAAACAGTGTGGTGCTGTGGGGCCGAAAATGTTTATTAAGCCTGCCTGGGGCTTAACATTTTACCTCAAAATCCAAAAATCCAGATCCGGAAAAAGAAATTAGACCCCTGCCTCTTTCGAGGTTTTGGTTTTTATTTTCTTTTCACGCACTTACTGTGTGTGTACATGAACTGTTTCTGTGTTGTGTTTGAAAAACTCTGGGACACCATTTACGCAGGGCTTAATGTAGATTGTGTCCCCTGGAATTCTGCAGGTGGTGGTACTACTTATAAAATTGTTTTAATAGATATAGAATTGGTACAAAAGTATCGTGATACAAGGAACCCCTTAGGCACCTAGCTAATCAGACCTTGAATTTTATATTCAAGATTTCCTTCTCTTGATAGGTTTATAAGGTATTTGTATCCCCAAAGAGTGTATTGTTTAGTTTTGAATTTTTTCCTAGCTTTTTATCATAAAAGTTTCTAATAATGTAGAAAAGTTAAGTGGCTAGTATGGGGATCATCTGTACACTCACCGCTTAGATTTAAAAATTGTTAAGCTTTTGACAGATTTGCTTTATCTTGCCATATATGCATATATTTTGGTAATGAACCATTTGAAAATAAATTGCAGACCTCATGGCCCTTCTCTCCTAATATTAAATCATGCATCTCTTAAAGACATTCTCCTTTGTAGCCACAATACCATTATCAAATCTAAAAATTTAATAAATTTTCTTGTCTAGAAGCAATTCATATTTTCCCTTTTGCTGCCAAAATGTCTATTAGAGATTCCCCTCTAACTTCCTGTCTTAAACCAGGATCCAGTCAAAGTGTACATATTGCAGAAAACATCCAAGGACAGGTTTAATCACTCTTAGTGCATATACTTGTTCTTCCCTCCAAATGGCAAGAAGAGCTATAAGCATTATTTCTCTTAGCCTTGGAAGAGTGATGTCCCCTTGGAGAGCCCAGCACTACTGTGATCTCAGATAAAATGCAAATTTGTGGTGACAGTAATATTTCACATTTGAATAAAACTCTTCAAATTTCTAAGTTATTTTGTATCATCCCTTGGATTTTATCTTCAAGGATCTTTATTCCTAATTTGGAATTTAACACATATAACTGAAACCATAATGCCTAGTACAACTTTAATGTATAATAGCACCGGGTATCATGGGGTGGGGGGAAATCAGAATAAGTAAAAAATTTAGCAAACACTTAAAACAGGCCTGGAAATTAGATCAGATTTGAATATTGTAGATAGCATTTCAGGATTGGCAAAAAATAGAGCAAGAGTACTGCAGATTGGGAGAATTCGTTTGATTCCATTTGGAGATAGAAATGACTGGTCACCATTTACTCAGGTCACACTCACTGGGCTCCTGGTTGCAGCCATGGCCATCGTGGGCAGTCTCTCATGGGCAAACCAGAAACCTACCTACGTGTCAGTGACAGAGACAGGCTGCTCGAGGGACCTGCGGGAGCTGCACAGCTGCGCTGAGGGGCTCTGAATTTATTTGTTGATTGCTGCCCTGCCAAATCACCACAGGTCTACTCTCTTCCAGTTTTGGACATCAGAAGTTCAAAATGTGTCTCCCTGGGTCAAAACTGAGGCATTGGAAGGACTGTGTTGTTCCTTCTGGAGGCTCTAGGGGAAAATCTGTTTCCCTGTGTTTTTTAGTTTCTAGAGGCTGCCTTGGCTCATGGTCTCCTCCTCTGTCTTCAAAGTCAGCATCACTGAGACCTCTGTCATCACATCTCTGACTCTCCTCTCTTGCTTTGAAGGACCCTTGTGATTATATTAAAGATTAAAGGTTAATCTCCCCATCTCAAGTTCAGCTGATTAGTGAATTTAATTCCATCTGTTCCTTTAATTCACCTTTGCACTGTGACATAATTACCGGTTCCTCAAGACATGGACATATTTGGGTACCCTTGTTAGACTTTTGATAGGCTTCCTGAAGAAAGGTTTCCTAGAAGTGATATCAAAGATGAGACCTTTGGGATAGACACGAGCCAGCAAAGCCAGGCTCAGAGGAGAAAGCATGTTATAAGACTTAAAATGTCATGAGGAGGGGTAATTGGGTGGCTCAATTGGTTAAGCATCTGACTTCGGCTCAGGTCATGATCTCCTGGTTCGTGAGTTTGAGCCCCATGTCGGGCTCTGTGCTAACAGCTCAGAGCCTGCTTCAGATTCTTTGTCTTCCTTCTCTCTCTGCTCTTCCCCTGCTCACGCTCTGTCTCTCTCTCTCTCAAAATAAATAAACAGTAAAAAATTATAAAAAAAGAAAACCTTTCTAAAAATAAAAAAAAGACATGTCGATAGGGCTGTTTATCTAGGCATGCAGGAAGTTCAGTTCTGCAGAGCATGAAGTGGCAGGGTGGGCCACTTACTGGAGAGTAAGAGGATGTTGGATCTGAGCAGTGGGAAGATTTGCCTTTTACTAAGGCATTTTGTGAGCTGCTGATGCACATTGGGTTTCTCCTGATCCCAGCATTGGGACCCACTAAATAGTGTAATGCCTAATCAGAATAGTATGGTTGTGCATTGGAGCATATAAACACCTCTTTCTTTCAGTGGGGGACTAGAACAGGGTTGCAAAGATTTGGAGGATAAATCTTTTCCTTTTCAATTGAAATTTGGAAAAGGCAAAGAGGCTTTGTCAGTCATAAGTGCAGGATAGGACCATAGAGCTGATCACTGAGATAATCAGATTTTTATCTGTAGAATATAAAATTAAGTCCTTTGTTCATCTTCATCACAGAGGTCTTGAAGACCCCTGTACCCCACTCTTAGTTCACAGTACTGCGGACTCACTATGAAATAAATCCTTTTCATCTCCCGCCCAAGCATAGATAGAGGCAGTTTTGTCCTCTGTTCACTTCTTGTCCTGGGAGAAATAAAAGGAAATCCGTGTGTTTATGGACACAATGGAGGAACAGAGAGAAAATGCTGAAATAGGGACTATAACCTAATGTTTCAAGTAAGAACTGTTGAGCTTCAAGATTTTTAAAAGTCCTCCTCCTTTTAGGCACAGAGCTGTGTGTCACTTGAGGGTTTCCCTTTGCTTGGTTGCAGTTTTAATACTGAACTATTATAGGGCAGCATGAACCTCAAGGGACTGATAGACCCTCACTGTCTGACTCACCTTGTTAGGGTATCTGATTGGAAGCTTTGAGTGATTTAATATATTATCCTTTGCTGAATCCTAAACTGCTGCCTACTTACCTTCATTAGTGTAGAGATTTTGGAACCATGATCTTGAGTAGACTGGAGCCCATTCTCTTGTGCTTGTCTTTTCAGTACCCCATGTTGGGAAGTCCCTCAGTTCTCTTTCCCTGACTGCTGGTTCACCTGTGCTCCTCAGGAGTCACCATGATCTCTAAGTGACATACACTAAGTCATGCCGACACTGCAACATTTTGTAAGTTTTGACATGTGCATATATCTGTGAATTCATCACTATGAACAAGATTATAAACATATCCATCACCACCAAAAGTTTGCTTCTGTGCTTTTGTGATTCCCCCATCATCTCCAGATAACCAGATTACCTGCTTGCCAGCACTACAGATGAGTTTGTATTTTCTACGATTTTTATAGGGGCACCTGGGCGGCTCAGTCAGTTGGGCGTCTCACTTAGGCTCAGGTCATGATCTCATGGTCTTTGGGTGTGAGCTCTGCATTTGGGTCTGTGCTGACAGCTCAGAGCCTGGAGCCTGCTTCAGATTCTGTGTCTCCCTCTCTCTCTGCCCCTCCCCTGCTTTTGCTCTGTCTCTCTCATGCTCTCAAAAATAAACATTAAAAAACTTTTTAAATAAAAAAATAAAGTTTTATATAAACGGCATTCTATACTTATGTGTATGCATATGAACGTATATATGTACATTTTTATCTGGCTCTTCCTAGTGTAATTATTTTGGTAGTCACCCATATTATTACTGAGTAGTATTCTTTTGTATGATATAGCCCAACCTGTTCTTTCCCCTGTTGGACATTTGAGTTATTTCCAGTTTGGAAATATTACAGATCAAGCTGCTGTGAACATTTGATGACAGCCTTTCCGAGGATGTATACTTTCATTCATTCCTCTTGGGCAAATACCTAGGAGTGGAATGACTGCATCATATGTTTGATGGATATTTAACTTCTTAAGAAACTGCGAAACTATTTTACAAAGCGGCTTTACCATTTTACATTCTTGCCAGCAGTACATGAGAGTTTCAGTTTCTCCATATCTTCTCTGTCAGTTGGTGTTTTATTTTTAACTTAGCAATGCTCATAGATGCATAATAGTATCATATGTGGTTTTGACTTGCATTTCCCAATAACTAATGATGTTGAACATGTTTCATGCTTATTTGTCATCTGTGTATTGCCTTTGGAGCATTGACTGTTCAGATGTTTTGCCCATGTATTTTGAGTGGATTTTTTTAAATTAAATTTTGAATTCTTTATATTTTGGATGCAAGACTCTTACTAGGTAATATGATTTGCAAATATCTTTTTCTAGTCTGTGGCTTGTTTTCTTGTTTACATAATAGTGTCTTTTGAAAGGCAGAAAGTCTTAATTTGATGAAGTTCTACTTATCAGTTTTATCCTTTATAGATCACATTTTGTTGTCATATCTAAGAAATATTTGCCTGACCCAAGTATTCAAAGATATGTACATTTTATAATTTTATGTAAATGTCTGTGATCTATTTTGAATTAATTTTTATAAATGGTATGAGATATAAACCAAAGTTCTTGCTGTTCCCTTTTTTAACGTATGGATATCCAGTTGTTTTAGCATTATGTATTGAATTACCTTTCAACTTTGTTGAAAATCAGTTGACCATATGTGTGGACTTATTTTTGGACTTCTTATTGTGTTCCATTGATCATTTTTTCTTTTATTCCTGTATCACAGCTTGATTACAGCTTTATAATAACTCTTAAAGTAAGTCCTTCAACTTTGTTCTTTTTCCATGCTGCTTAGGCTCTTCTAGGTCCTTTGCCTTTTCATGTAAATCTTAGAATCATCCTGTACTTGTCAACAACAACAAAAAAATGCCTATTGAGATGTTAATTGGGATTGCATTGAATCTGTAGATCAACTTGAGGGAATATTATCCTTTTAATTTCCTTTCTGCATGGTTTTAAATCCAAGGTATATTGCTTAGAGCTGTGTAAATGAGGGCACTTAACCTTTTGGAGCCTGAATTCTTTCACCTAGAAAATGGAAATGATTATTTACCTACCTCTTTGGTAATGTGAGGGCTAAATAAGCCAATATTTTTAAAGTGCTTTTGCTCTAATTTTCTAAATAGACTTTTATTGTAGGAATTGGATTTACAGGATAATAAACTTATTTCTTTGACTTTTAGTCATCATTTCCCAGACATGTTTTCATTAATGTTTAATATTTGGAAAATAGTAGTTCTTCATAGTCAGAAGCCTTCATTTTATGTAAATAAGTGCAATGAGGTCTCAAGCAAGGTAACTTAGCCAAAACTACTCAACTAGCAAGAACAGATGAGAACTTATTTTAATCTTAAATGTTACCATGAGTTGACAGACTGAATTCATTTAACACATATTTATGTAGTGTTTTTAATAAAAGCCAGCCACTGGGCAAGTTCCTTTGCTGGCCTCTTGGGATTTGAGAGTGAGGCCAGTGAATGGTATTTCCTCTTTTCACAAAGCCTGTGGACTACTGGAAAACAAAGACAAGCAAACAAGTAGTTTTAATGTAAACTAATATGTAAAAATTAGAGGAACTGTGGAAGCACAGTTGAAGAGCAGCTAACCTGGAGCTGGAGGTCAGGGAAGATGTTTTCAAAGGATATAATCAGGAAGTTGAGGTCACAGGATGAGGGGACAGTAGCTAGATTAAAGATGGGAACTGGGATGAGAACAAGAGAGAAAGTGCGCAGTTCGTACTTTGTACATAGAACAAACCTCTGCATTCAAGGGAGTGTGGCCCTGTGAAAACTGGGTAGTCATCAGAGAGGGGCTGGAAGAGCAGGGACTCATCGTGGAGAACAGGAAAAGTGATGCTAAGTAGTTTGCTGGAGGCTTCAGGCTGTAGAGGGGTAAGATCAGATTTGCAATTTAGGAAGATTCTTTTTATGTTGAAAATGAATTTGAGAGGCAGGATGGTGGGCAAGGGGATGAGCCATATAAGAGCGGATGATGTTCAGCAAGGACAGAATCGTGGATGAGGATGGAGATGGGGAAAGGTCGGTGACAGGTTTGCTGCTCCTCACTGAAGAGGTTTCTGTTAAAGGAGATGCAGGTGTTGAGTTGATAGCCAAGTTTCAAACCTAAGTTAATCGGTGGTGGTGTCTTTGCCTGAGTGGGCAATATACAAAGGAGCAGCAGTTTGGTGTGGAAAAGATAGTTCAACTTGTTTATGTTGAATTTTAGGCAACTCACCTGGAAATGGCATGTTGGAAGCTAGAGATGCAGGTCTGGGGAATCATGAGTTCATAGAGAGGCAAGCTAGGAGTGTGCAAGGGATCATTTGGTAGGTGGTGGGAGAGAACAGGGCCCAAGATGAAAAGGCATAAGATGAGAAGAATCTCCTAATTTGGATTTCTTAAACATTTTAAGTATCTTCATTCAGCGTGCATAATACTTCTTGGCTATAGATGATCATTAAGTACTACTTTCTTCCTTCCTGTGATCTCCAGTCACACTCTTTTCCCCAACTAGTTCTGGTATTTTCATAACAGAGGATCCAGAATAGAAATGCAAAAACACAAAAGAGTCTCTGCTATTTACTGTAATATTTGAGTTATATAGCTCTAAAATTGTCATTATTTTGGAATTATCTTTCATTCTTTAGTTATTAGAATGGAATTGAAGAAGCCTAGTTAAATCTTAAGTGTTTCATTTTTTGTTTCTCTAAGGTATGTAAAATAGAAATCAGAAGCTTAAATAATAAAAATAAAAGCAGGGAACGATCTTGAGGTTGTGTGGTGGGGAGAGGAGTGTTGTGGCACATGACCATTATTGCCAAGTAGACTTTGAGGTGGCTTGCTGAGAGCTTTAGTATTTGGAAGAACACAGTTTGAGTTCAGGTCCAATGCTTTTATTTTATGAGGAAACCAAAGGCTGAGGTATTTTTTAAATTTTTTAATGTTTTAAATTTATTTTTGAGACAGAGACTGAGCATGAGGAGAGGAGGGGCAGAGAGAGATGGAGAAACAGAATCCGAAGCAGGCTCTAGGCACAGAGCCCGCTGTGGGGCTTGAAGTCATAAACCACAAGGTCATGACCTGAGCCAAAGTCAGCTGCTTAACCAACTGAGCCACCCAGGCACCTCCAGAAGCTGAGTTCCTTAACCAAAGGGTCGGGGGATTTGCCTTTCATCACAGTAATAGAGTAGAGATGAAATCAGTACTGGCAACTTCTGATTCCTAGTCTAGTGGTGTTTTGGCAACATGGCGATGTTGCCTTAGGGAGCCAAGTCCATTAATCACCATCTCTACCACCACTCACCATGCCTACAATACTCTGGGTTATTTAAGTTTAAAAAGGTTAGCAGGGAAATGGCAAATAAAAGTGATGTGTTCTATCTTTCTAGATGTCAAGGACCTGCTGGCATATCAGACTGGCAGCAGGCGCCCCGACATTTTCAGGGCCTGTTCTGTCTGGTGGTTTATATTCGTCAACATCTCTCTCTGTTTAAGCTGCTTTGAGGACAGCTGACTCAGTGTTGCATTCGGAATTCGGCATGTCTATTTCATTTGTTATTTTTGGTATAATGACACATTTAATTTAATAATTGTTTAATAAGAAAGTTATAGTTAGTAAACAAAAGTTATTATTGCTTTATGAAAACTGGGGAAATATTCCCCTGAGGCTAAAATTTTATTTGGTAAGCTACTTAATGAGGAATTGGAAGACTTGATTCAATCATAATAATAGCTTACTGCTTTGACTCTACTAAATCCTTGGCATTATAGTAAATGCTTCCATTTTGTGGATGAAAAAACCAGTAAAAGGGGTGATGACATTTACCAAAACTTTGTTGCTAATGGGCTGAGTTGGGTTTGAGATTCTGAAACATTCTGAATTCCTAGGCACTCTTCATTCCTAGGATCTCTTCTGGCCCAAGATTCTGCTCAGTGCTCTTTTTTGCTTGTATTCACCTGTAAATATTCCCTTTCCTCCATCCCAGTTCAGCATCATTGCCTCAGTTTCCCTGTCTGTAAACCACTCTCCCAAAGCACATGTATGTGTAGCACTCCTTACTCAAGGTTGCTGGGGGTGGAGGGTGGCGGGTGTAGGAGAGGGGAGGACATAGGAGTGAAATCACATTACAGCTGAATGAACAACTTTAAAACAACGTTAGGCAGATCTGTTCTTAATATTCCTTGGCCACTCTATCCCTGGAAATTCCACAGTAATCCCCTTGGTGTAAAGGCTACAGCATATACACACAGCTCTTTATAAAGTTATATACAAGCTTTATAAAAAATACTGTCATCAAAGAAAATGCTTTTGATCATAGTTTACATATCAGTAAAACAGAGATTATAGTATCTGTTTGTCCTGCTTCGTGAGATTGTCTCTTGAGGATCTAATAAAAATGAGGGAAGTGAAAATGGCCTAAGCATATATATATAAATGCTGTGCCAGTGTAAGATACTGCTTTTGTTATTGATGCTTTGATTGTGATCAAATAAAAAAGAAACTGTGCAGTTGATCAGAATCTATGTGGAATTAACATGTTCTCTCTTTTCAGTAGCAAAACAACAAACATTTGACTCTTGTTGGTAAGTTTCTGATTTAGATGATATGGGAGCTTCTGTTGTGTCTTTTGGTTAAATTAATCCTTTATATTGTTAGATTTTAGCAAAGATAATCTTTCTAACAGGAAGTCCAACAGTGCTTGGTTATTCAAGATAAATTAATAGTTCTTTCTTTGTTTCAAGTTATGTAACTGAGATTTGACACACTGAGCAATAAGTGTATTGGCAAGCATGTACTTTTTTTCCTTTTTCAATATTACAAAGTGATTTTACTTTTTCTTAATTTTAGGAAACAGATATTGATGATAGATATGGAGATTTGGATTCCAGAACAGATTCTGATATTCCAGAAATTCCACCATCCTCAGATAGAACCCCTGAGATCCTCAAGAAAGCTCTGTCTGGTTTATCTTCAAGGTATGATTAGATGGAAGATGACTGTCATGGGTGCTTAGGAGAAGTTGTGAGGTTATGCTGGTTGATGTAATAAATCTCACTTTTTCACAGTTTTGGAGCTGTGAAAAGAGAGGCTTCTACTTTTTCACCAAATGTGTGGCCTGCTACTAAATGCTTGATGTATATTCTTTCATTTAATCCTTACAGTCTTGTGAAGTATGAGAAAACCAAATCTCAGAGGTTAACTGGTAACGGTTACAGAGCCTAGTAACTCTTGTCCTAGTTTGTCAGATTGCTCAAGTTACTGATCCATTGACCACATCAGGTAGCCTTTCCTGGCATTGCAACGTCTAATAAAGAAAATTCCATATCCTCTGTTCCCTGCTTTTTAAATGCCAGACATAAATAGGTCATTCTTTTTCTTTTAAATTATTGCCCCAAACTCCGCAAAAGTTTTAGCATTTTATGTTTGCTATAATTTTTAATGTTTGAGTACTACCAAGATCCAGCAGCTTTTATATTGCCCTCCATTGTATACTTTAGTAATATGAATTATAAAATTTATAAGAGCAAAATAAATATAAGCTTTTTCCAGATTAATGTATGAAATCTTAAATATTGGTATAGAACATTTATATGTATCCTAATGTTATTTAGATATATGACTATGACACACAGTAAAAAATCTATTTTACACCACATCCCAAGAGACGCAGAAATGTATATTTTAACTGTTGCAAAAATGTTATAAAACAATTCTTGCTATTACTGTGTGTGATACCAACTGATTTATTTTGATACTGTTCTGTATTAAGGAACAAAAATGCTGGAGGTGACTTACTGAGTTGTTTTAGTACTTGTAGGTCATAACTAAAAACACTGGTTAGTCATATAATAAATGTAATATAAGTTTTTCTGTTTTTAATTTCTAGGAGATAACCATATTAGAATAAATTGGTTCAAACAGAAACTCTCATATTTTTTTTAACTAATAGAACAACGTTTTGCTGTCCATTACTGAAAACATGATCATTATTTTTATAGTTCTTGATCCTGGTTTTTCTCACCTCATTCACAGATGTACATTTGGTTTAAAATCTTATCAGGTCTATTTCAAACCTAAAATTAAAAAACATTTTTTTAACCTTTATTTATTTTTGAGAGACCGAGAGAGAGCACGAGCAGGGGAGGGTCAGAGACAGAGGGAGACACAGAATCCAAAGCAGACTCCAGGCTCTGAGCTGTTAGCACTGAGCCCGATGCAGGGCTCAAACCCACGAACCATGAGATCATGACTTGAGCCGAAGTCAGACGCTTAACTGACTGAGCCACCCAGGCGCCTGTGAAAGTTTTTATACTGATGTTACGTAAGAATGATGCTGGGGGGCCTGGGTGGCTCAGTCGTATTGAGCATCTGACTCTTGATTTCAGCTCAGGTCATGTTACCAGGGTTTTTGGATTGATACCCATGCCTGCACTGAGCATGGAGCCTGCTTAAGTGTCATATTCTCTCTCTCCCTCTCTACCCCCCCTG
>NC_043700.1:128230974-128247465 GCF_006229205.1 Suricata suricatta | reverse complement strand
CCCAGGCGCCTGTGAAAGTTTTTATACTGATGTTACGTAAGAATGATGCTGGGGGCCCTGGGTGGCTCAGTCGTATTGAGCATCTGACTCTTGATTTCCGCTCAGGTCATGTTACCAGGGTTTTTGGATTGATACCCATGCCTGCACTGAGCATGGAGCCTGCTTAAGTGTCATATTCTCTCTCTCCCTCCCTCCCCCCTGACCTCCCCCCCGTCCTCCCCCCCACTTGTTCTCTCACTTTCTCTAAAAAATAATAAAAACTAACCTTTAAAGAGTGATTCCTTTAATGTGTCACTTATGTTAGATTTTCCTTAATGATGAAGGTTTTTCCCCCCTGGTGTAAAGTAACAGTAGCAAATAATAGCAGTTGCTATTTCTTGAGCATATGCTATGTGCTAGGCACTACTCCAAGCACTCTATACATATTGACTATTCTCATAGCAACCCTGTAACAGGTTTAGTTATATAGACCCATTTTATAAATGAGGAAATTGAGGCACAAAAATGTTATATGTCAAGGGTCATCCAGTTAATAAGTAATAGGACCACATTGTGAACCTAGGTATGGTGCTCTGTTTATAAATTGGTTTAAAAGAAATGAACAGTAAGTAATATATAACAAGTTTCAGTCTTCTCAGACTTTGCTCTAAAGGTTACATGAATGTTTCAAACTCTTTCTTAATTTATTTTAGGCTCTTTTTAATCTAATACCCAAAATGGTCTGTCTTGAAGTTAGAAGTTGCAGATGCATAGGATTAAAAAAATTAATAACATTATAAAATTACATGAATTGCAGGGGGAAAAACTCTTGTAATCTATCAAAAAGACATTGTTATCTAAAATATTGTGATATTTACTGTTCGAAGCCTTTTTTTTTCAGTGTTGTGTGCATTTGTGAGGGGTGTGGGAGTTATGGTGTAATATAAAAATAGCAACATACTCTTTCTTACCTTTCTGATTACATTTTCATTCTGTGGTATTAGAAACAGCATCATTAAATACTTAAATATTTTTAATTACTGCATGATATATTCCTTTGTAGGACTGTAATTCCGTTTAGTCAACTAAACCGAAATTGCTAGGCATTTAGCTTGTTTCCAGATTTTCATGATTAGAAACAACTCTGTATTAAACATTTTTCTTTGTAGCTAATATTTATGCTCATCTTTTTTAATGTTTATTCATTTTTGAGAGATAGAGACAGAATGCCAGTGGGGGAGGGTCAGAGAGAGAGGGAGACACAGAATCCAAACCAGCCTCCAGGCTCTGAGCTGTTAGCATAGAGCCCATCGTGGGCTTGTGAATCCATGAACCGAGATCATGACCTGAGCCAAAGGTGTACAATTAACTGACGGAGCCACCCAGGTGCCCCAAGATTTATGCTAATTTTTAAGGCTTGAATATAATATCAATAGAGCATAAGCTATTGAAATTGGAAGAGACCTGAAGGTTTTTAGGCACTTGGCAAATTGTCTCAATTTGCTTTGTGACCTGTGTGTGGGTTTGTGGGGATGAATAGTCACTAACCAGCTAAGTCTGGTTCTGTTAGTGAAGCTCTTCTTCAGCTGTCAGTCTAGTTCAGTAGTTCTCTTCCAGGGGCAATGCCCTGCTCCCTCCCCACCCTGAAACTACACAGGTGGACATGTGCGTTGATTGGAGTCATGCCCAGGTTGTCACAAGAGATAGCGCTATTAGCAGATAGTGGGTAGATGCCAGGGAGGATGTTAAACCTCCTGTAGTACACTGAATAGCTCTTCACAACAAAGAATTCTCTGGCTTACAACGTTATTAACACTGAGGTTGAGAAATCAAGGAAACATTTAGGCATAGCCTTATACTAGGTGCTCTTATACTGTATCCTGCCATTTTCCTTCTCTCCAAGAACTTGCACACTTCCTGTCCAACCTCCAAATGCTGGTAGATGGACTTTCTCAAAACTTCCCTTGCCAGATGGCCCACAAAGAAGTGTCTCCGTGTATCAGTTCTTGGCTCAGGCAAACTATCTTACCAGCCCAGGTTCTTGATGACTCAAGATGTTTGTGCTCCTAGGAAACTATTTTTTTTTTAACCTTGTTAATTCTTTTGAAATAAAAACCACTTAATATCTGTAGTGACAGTAAAACATTGTACATCTCATAACTGATTTGAACACTAAGTATATAACAACTTTAGATAACCACTTTTAAGGAGACTGCTGAATTATGTACTTTTTAGAAAGTTCATTTCTAGCTCGTGTAGGTTCTGGGGACGTGAGACTTGAATGAAATTCTCCTTTATTGATTCTGAATTTCTTTTTCCAAAGCAATTGTAAGGTGATGACTTGGAGTTGAAATTAAGGCTTTTTCTAATGTGCTCATGGTAGCATGGTAAAACAAATCAAGAATTTGAATTGAGAATCAGGCTATACTCTGGTTTTTATTAAGAATGATTTTTTCCCCCTCCTGTCATGCTCTGTTTTGGATTCAGTGGTTCTCCCTTAAAAGATGTCTTTCAGTCACTGTATCCATGGATATATATGTTATGTTTTAAGTATGTTCTTTTATGTGCTTAACTTTGTATTGGGTATTCTTGGGAGGTTTGAGGAGTCTGTGAAAATAATTAAGAGAACTAAGTCTGTCACCTTGGGGGAGGGGAATTTTTCTGGGAAGGGAAATAGCTATATAAAAGACAACCAGATAGAATATGTGTCTTGATGGCTCAGGTCTCAGTTATCATGGAATTTTTGGAAGGTAGGAAGAAAGCAGGTCCTCTGTTTAAGATCTCTGGTTCTCAGCAGCTACCATCCTTTGAAGTTCAAAGCCAGAGGCATTAACAGAGGTACATGGAGACTTTGGCAACATCCACCTAGGGTCTGATTTCTGACACTTAGGTAGTGTCTGTCATCTTCTGTAGGTTCTCAACAATTCTGAGTCTGAGGATCAGTTATAAAGGAGAGCTAAATATGCTTCTGGGTTTCATGCAAACAGGCCAAGATCATTATCATTATCTGTGTCATTAGAAACTGGTTTATGGTCCATTATGTACCTTTGAATAGCTCTATGACCTAGCACAGTTCCCTAAATCTATTTATTAATCCATAAAGGTTTATGTATATAAAACTTACTGGAACCTTCCAGCTGGAGCAGTTTTTGACACTGCTCATTTCAGTTCAGTCCTAAAGCTGAGAGTCTAAGGAGAAATTTATGGGCCACAGTTTGCTACACAGGAGAGGGAAGGAAAGTTGGCTAAGTGAGATGTGACCACCTCATGAAAACCCGTGGAAGCGCGATGAGAGTCTGGACCTAATCTTGGCATTTTAGTTGTTCAGTACAGAAATGACATCATAAAAGGGATAGTTGAGAAATATGTAGACTATATAGGAGAGTGGTTGAAAGCAGGGACTGTAATCACTATTTGATAAATGGGATGAAGTCAGCTGATTTTTGTTTTATAGAGAGGAGAGTGAAAGTCTGTCCTTAGAACACTGTGTGAGCCTGTGTGTGTGCACGCTACTGTATTTTAAGATGAATCCAAGTATCTTGTGTCATAATTTAAATTCTGTTATTTGAATTAATAGACATCAGAAAAGTCTTAAAACATTACTGTGAGTTTAACGTAAAATGAGTGTAGAATGAATAAAAGCAGGGGGAAGCAATTTTAGATTCAGAAATATCATCCATATACAAGTGTTATTAGAATCCTTTTGGTTTTACACAGTGGCTGCTGACAGTTTTTATGACATGGCCACAGAAAGAGTGACAATATTTGTCAGATATGCTCACAATGAACCGTGAATGTCCTGCGTGTGAGAGGAGGGCCCTTGGGCACCCTGGGCCCTTCCTGACCGCTGGAGGATTGAGGGAGATGAGTCCTCAGCCTAGCCCGGCATTCAGCAGGGAAGCCCTGGTCTAAGGACAAGTAAAGGCCCAAGGATGAGGAAATACTGTTGTGCTTTTAAGACCCTGTGTCTAAGTGTGGAAAGCCAGCCGCACACTTGGAGCTCTAGCAGGAAGTGACTGTCTGCCTGGCTTTGCCCTCTGTGACTGACCTCCTTGTGCCTACTTCATTTCACTGAAATTTCTGTGGTCTGCAGTTTCACTTCTGTATTATCCTTTCTTTTCCTCCTTGGAAGTCTGTGTTCTCTGTCTATACCACCTTAATAAAATCATTGTTTTTATATACCACCCTAAAGGACAGTGCGTTTTTTTAAGTTTATTTATTTTGAGAGAAAAGGCATGCGCATGCATGAGCAGGGGAGGGACAGAGAGAGGAGGAGGAGAGAGAGAGAGGATCCCAAGCAGGCTTGCACTGTCAGCATAGAGCCTTGTGTGGCTGAAACTCAGGAACTGTGACATCATGACCTGAGCCGTGATTAAGAGTTGGCCACTTAACCATGGAGCCACAAAGATGTCCTTTAAAAAAAAGTTTAAGTTTTTTTGTTTTATTTTGAGAGAGAAAAGGATAGATCATATTTACAGGGGGCTTTTGCACCTGCCTTCTTTCCTTCTGAACGACCCTGGTGAGATGTGCACATATCCACATTGACCACCTCACTTCCCAGCCTAGTGATTGTTCTTTATTTGCACAACAAAAATTAGTTTCTTTCTTTGGCTAGCATAAATTTTACTCTGAGTGAGTGAATAAATGGTGTTTGTTAGATTTTTGTTTTTATTGTTACTATATCAGGAGAAGTAAGGGATTTTTTTTTTAATGTTTTACTTATTTTTGAAAGAGCACAAGTAGAGAGAGGGGGACACAGGATCTGAAGCAGGCTCTGCACTGACAACAGAGAGCCTGATATGGGGCTTGAACTCACAAACCAATCTGAAGTTGGATGCTCAACCAAATGAGCCCCCCAGGTATCCTGGAGTAAGGAATTCTTAAAGTATAGTTAGGAAAAATCTTAAAGTCTGGTAAATCTGAAACCACACAAAAAACTTAATTAAAGAATACATTAAGTATTAACTTTATAAACTTTTTCTTTGTAGGTGGAAAAACTGGTGGATTCGCGGAATTCTTACTCTAACTATGATTTCATTGTTTTTCCTAATCATCTATATGGGATCCTTTATGCTGATGCTTCTTGTAAGTGTTTTACATTTTCCTAGGTATCTTTTGCTTTGTTTTTCAGTATCGATATGATTGAAGTAATTTGAGCATGTCATAAAAAAGAAAGTAGTACAAGATTTGATAACAGCAAATTTAGTTCCCTTAAGCATCTTCTAGTTCATAAAATGATCTGGACCAGCCTTTCCTGTTTGCAAAATGGCCATTCAGTGTGTTCACGCAGCAGAGACCAAGTATATGTAGTACATGGCATTAGAGATTGCTAATGACTTCACACACACATGACTTACTTCATCATATAGGACTATTAGCTAGATCCCTAACCTGGAAGAATTCAGTCTAACAACAGAGACATATAAAAGTAACCATATGAATAAATGGTATAGTAGATAAGCGGCTACATCCTGTGACAGAACTTGTTGGGAAGCACAGTAAAAAGGTATCTAAACCGGCCTGAGAGAGAGAACAGAGAGGACTTCCAGAAGAGGATGGCAAAATTGAGTCCTGAAGAAGGGCCTGGACACGGGAGGGCCTTCCAAGGTCGAGATATCATAAACATGGAAGTAATGAGAAGCAATGGTTCGTAGGGGAATTTGTAACTGGTGCATTTGGAGGGCATGTAGGAATGAGACCAGAGAGGTGAGCGGAAGCCATTTTGGGAGCGTGGGATTTTGTTGTGAATGGGAGGGAAGTCCAAGTCATGAAGCCAGACAAGTATGTTAAGGTTTTGATTCATTTGTTTAGTAAATGCTTCCAGGATGCCTGCTATGTGCCAGGCACTGTGCTGCTTCTGGGCTGAGGTACAGTGGTGCTGAGAACAACATATGTGTCTCTTCCCTGGGGAGTTGACTGTCTACGCTTCAAAGAACTGATCAGAAATAGAATTATAGGGGTACCTGGGTGGCTCAGTCAGTTGAGCGTCTGACTCTTGGTTTCTGCTCAGGTCATGTTCCCAGGGTCTTGGAATGAGCCCCACTTCAGGCTCCATGGTGAGTGTGGAGTGTGCTTGAGATTCTCTCCCCCCGTCTGCCCTCCTCTGCTCACGCACATGTGTGCACTCTCCAGTATACGTATAGAGAATATATTGATATAGAACAGGATGCTGTGAGAGCAAGGGGCCTGGCTGGAAGACTATCCAGAGGCATTCTGTCCAGCACGTGTGCTGCAGCTTAAAGCTTGAGCTGGTGAGGGGACAAGGGAAGCTTGGGGGCAGGAATATCACAGCAGAGAATTCCTGTGTTTGAAACCCTTGATATTCAAAGAAGCATGAAACATTTGAAGTGGTGGGAGTGGGAAGGCTTTGTGGATGAAGGGACCTTTCATCAGACCTTGAGGGTCTGTCAGGGTGGAGTGAGCACTGAGAGCAAAGGTCCAAACAGCTAGATGTGTCTGGAAAAGGCGAATGATGCCTTTTTCCTGGAGCACAGGGCCTTTGAACTTGGAAAAAATAATTGGAGATCAGATGCTAGATGGTCTTGGGATACTGTGTGAAGAAGTTTAGGATTTATTTGTAAAGCATTGGGGGGGGTCATTGGAGATATTGAAGATCATTTAAATTATTATTCCCCTTTAGGAGGTAATTTTGATCTAAGATATTGTAAAACACCAGCATCCTTGATACATGGATGCAGGTTGATCTGATGGGCTCCCTGTGAGTAAGTTACATTGTTCTCCAAACAACCATTTGGTGTGGTAACTTGGGCCAGACTTCGCAGATAGAGACTAATTTCCAAGCACTCTTTTATGAGAAAATTCAAAACACCTTTAAAGATACATCCTTGCATATTTGGATTCTGGCTTTTTATAAGAGAATCATAAGCATACCTAAAATACTTGAACTTCCTTATTTATTTTTTCTGTTATGAAAGGAAAATACCATTTTAATACAAGTTCTGTGTTTCATTGGTGAGCTTAATCAGAGAAGAGTATTAACGATCAAGTTAAAGTAGCTTTGAACTGTTACTACTCTTAGGTTTATTGTAATGCATGCACACATGTATACATGCATACATATATATGTTATATGTATGATACTTATATTAAGGGCATATGGATGGATATACACATATGCACACACTGTTGGTACTCAATTGATACTACTCTTATGTGATTTCAAGTCTTATTTATGCTCATATCCCTAACTAGGTCACTTATATTTTGAGAAGTATGCATCATATCTAGCTTGCATTTGCCCTACAATATCAGTACTCATAAATGGTTGATTCAAGAGAATTTTATTAAAACCTTATTTCTAGCAAATGATAGCTACTACTTGAAGATGGCATCATGCTCATATTCCTTAAATTAAATGGAACTTTTTTCTTTAGTCTTCTACTTATAGTATTTTAGTTGTTACAATCATACTTTATTTTATTAGTTAAACTTTTTAAAGGTTTATTTATTTTTGAGAGAGAGAGACTGAGCTTGAGTTGGGGAGGGACAGAGAGAGAGGGAAACAATCCAAAGCAGGTTCCAGGCTCTGAGCTGTCAGCACAGAGACTGATGTGGAGCTTGAACTCGTGAACCATGAGATCACGATGAGCCAAAGTCAGATGCTTAACCAACTAAGCCACCCAGGCGCCGTGGAATCATGCTTTCTAAGTGATGGAATTACTAAAGCATACTATGATTTAAATGCAGATAATGTAAGAGATTCTCACCTTCACTTTCTTGGAAATTCCTACTAAGTTTTAATTCACATTATATAGGTTAGTTTTAGATAGTTTATTTTTCTCAGATTGTTAAAGTTGCTTTGGGATATTGTTAATTTTTTGAAAATCACCCCTACCCCTATCGTCAGCTGCCAAACCCCAATTAATACTATTTGATATGTTTTCTTTTACTCCTTTTTTCTTTTATATTTTAAAAATCATGGTCATAATCATAATGGGACTAGAATTTTGTATCCTGCTCTTTTAAATTAAGTATTTTATCAAGTGTTTTGTGTTGCTCCACCATCTTTACAACCACCAATTTTAATACATTCCCTGACTCAGTGGAATGGAACCACTGTATTATTTTCAGACATTCAGGTTATGTTTTGGTTTTTCTCTATAGTGAATGACACACTCCTGAACATAATAGAATGTAAAGCCTTTTCATATGCAGGATTATTTTCTTTGAATAGATTCCCAAAGTGAAAATAGGCATTTTTATTTGGACAACTTATAAATTCCATAGTTCAAACTCAACATATCCAAATCTGAACTTCTCTTCCATCTCCATCCATTCTGCATAAATATGTCTACTTTCCCAAAAGTCTTCTCTGGGTGTTAGTCTGTGTTCCTCTGTCTCCTTTCGCCCCCCAGTTTCCTCAGCCACCAAATTCAGCCAGCTCTGCCTCCTCATTGTATTATTTCTTATACTCCACTTCTCTGTCACTGGGCCAGTTAAAGGTTCATGTATATTCAATCGTGGTATTTTACCTGCCTTACTGTATCTCTACTCTTGCTGCCTCTCCAGTCTGTTCTTTCCACCTCTCCTATTCCCAGACACACACATCTGATCATGTGTAGTCCTCTGTATATGATTCTTGTCTCTCTCTCGTTCTCAACTCCATCTCTGTGAGTAGGCAACTCTGAAATACTTGTAGTTCCCTAACATGCCTTGTCTTCTCCCATATATGTGATTCTGTATATCCTTCTCCTATGTCCCAACTATGGCCCATCTCTACCCCCTGTTTTGTTTGCCCATGCTTTTTTGTTTTTTAATGTTTATTTTCAAGAGAGAGAGAGAGACAGCGCATGGTCGGAGGAAGGCAGAGAGAGAGGGAGACCCAGAATCCAAGCAGGTTCCAGGCTCCAAGCTGTCAGCACAGAGCCTGACACAGGGCTTGAATCCTGAACTGTGAGATCATGACCTGAGCCAAAGTCGGACACTTAGCCAACTGAGCCACTCAGGCACCCCTTGTTTGCCCATGCTTATATCCATATGGCTATTTCCTCGTGGTGTTGTAGCCACTTGTGTCCTCACTGACAGACTATGCCTTTCTGAGGACAGATGTCCTGTATTATTTCTCTGAATCCTCAGTAACTAGCAGAGTAGGCATTTAAATATTGGTTGTTGTTTTTAAGGCTCATAACACATTTATTGAGCCAACAGAGCCCTACCGGTGTACACTGTTACCAGAACTGATGGCCTGGAATGTCAGTTTCTGGGTGATCACCCAGCCTGGAAGATATACATATATTTTAAGGATTTTAGCTCTACTGGTTTTTTTTAATGTTTTTTATTTATTTTTGAGAGACAGAGAAACAGTCCAAGCAGGGGAGAGTCAGAGAGAGAGGGAGACACAGAATCTGAAGCAGGCTTCAGGCTCTGAGCTAGTTATCAGCACAGAGTCCAATGCGGGGCTTGAACCCATGAACCATAAGATCATGACCTGAGCCGAAGTCGGACGCTTAACCGACTGAGCCACCCAGGCGCCCCAACCCTACTGTTTTGAGCCCCCTGTTTTCTCTTTTCCCAGAAGCTCTATATTGATTCTACTTGCAAACTGTAATTGACAATCATATAAATATGTATGTGTGTGCTATGAAAAGTAGTTTTTCCCCCCTCAGCAAAATACCATGTAGAGTGCTAATGGTTGTTCTTGAGCAAATGTGTTCATTTAGCAAATAGAAATTGCATCAGTACCTTTGATATTTTGAAAGCCCTTGGTTCTATAAATAGTATGGGCTTTGCCATTTTATTTTAACTCTAGCATTGTCCTCATTTTGTGATTATTTTTAAAAATAGACTTTTGACATATTCAAAGCTTAGTTGGACAATATTTGAATTTCTTTTTGACTTTATATTATGAAACATTAATGACTTTTTCTTAAAATAACTACTTATGGTAGTTTGACCTAATATTTTTTATCATATGGGGACACAATTGCTTTCTGTATATGATTGGGCATGTAATAGGTATAATGGAGAAATACAGCTTAAGAATATCCTGAACGGTAGGTTTGAGAAAGCTAATTTTGGAGGAGCTTAAAAAGAAATACCATAGTATATTCTGGTACAGAGTTTGGTAAGCTTTTTAAGTATAGAAGCAGGTAAAAATATTTTAAGCTTTAAGAAACCACATATTTTTCGGTCACATCACTTTTAGTTTTTGTTTTTAACTTTTTAAAAATATAAAATCCACTCTTAGCTTGAGGGCTGTACAAGACCAAGCTCTTGAGTATACACTCTAGAGGCTGAAAAAGTCTGGCAGATTCATGAAGATTTTCATCTCTTAGGTCTTGGTAATAAGTGTTCAACTTGCCGCTTGTTTTTCAAGTCTTGGAATTGACTTAACCCAGGCATTGGATATGATGCTGCATCCTCAGGGAGTGCCTTTACCCAAGTTGGAGGATACAGCAGTTTGAAGGACTACTAAGTAGACCATCAAAAAACAATTCATAAATATAAGCCTATTTGTTAGGAATGTATATAGAACACTGTGCAAACAAAACTGCATAGAATCAATTGACTGGGTGAAGCGGTTGCAAACGTAAGGTTGTTTATAATTTGCCAATATTACTCCACTTAGATAGCTCAGAGAGATATGCAGCTGGTTATGTGAGAGTTGGCATAGCTGGAAGAATGAAAAGATCATGCCCAAGCCCTGCTGTGTGGCAGGGTAAAGATGTTTTAATCACAGTCATCTGTTTTGACTGTGTCTTTATCCTTGGCAGGCATACTGGGATGACTGGTTAAAAATTAATATATACAGGGGCACCTGGGTGACTTGGTCAGTTAAGTATCCGACTCTTGATTTCAACTTAGGTCATGATCTCACAGTTCATGAGGCAGAGCCACGTTAGGCTTTGCACTGACAGTGGGAACCTGCTTCGGATTCTCCTTCTCTGCCCCTCCCCCACATGTGTGCATGGGCTAAATAAATAAATGAATGAATGCAAACTTCCACATATGATCCTTCCCTAAGGTAACTGAAGAAACAAAATGGACAAAAAGATTGTCCATCTTAGGACAGATGAACTCAAGAAATGAAGTAGTGATGAGAGAGAAAGTCAACCAACCATGATCAATAAGACTATATCCCTCAAACTTTAAGCTATAGTGCCACCTCCTACCCCAGGATGGAGCTTTCATGTTTTGAATAAAATTTGATTTGCTTATTACCCCTTTGAAATAATGCTTGATTTTAGAGACATTGACTTATTGAATTTTTGCTACTGACATTTAGAATAATTAAAACTGGGTAGGCTAAAGATTTTTTAAAATACATATGACAGGAAACTACTTATTAAATGATTAAGCACAAATATAAACACCAAGAAATGTATGTTAATGTGTTCTCTTGGTTCCAGGTGCTAGGCATCCAAGTGAAATGCTTCCATGAAATTATCACGATAGGTTATAGAGTCTATCGTTCTTATGACTTGCCGTGGTTTAGAACGTTAAGCTGGTAAGTAATTTAAAACTGTTTCAGATATGAGAATCTGGTTCTCTTTTAAAGTTTTTAAAGGAAGCACCCTCCCTGATCAGTCAGTATCACACAGTTGACCTTATAGATTGATTTTTGGAGAACGATAAATAAATAAAAGAATGCAATTAGATTTTGAAAAGAAGAGAATCACGTTTAACTTTCCTATTCCAACACAACTATTTTCATATCTCATCTTTCAGTCTTTGTAGATACTTTATCTTTGAATATACACAGTATTGACCTCTTTTTTTTTTTTTTAACATTTTTTAATGTTTATTTTTGAGAGAGAGAGAGAGCGCGCGAGCTGGGGAGGGGCAGAGAGAAAGGGAGACAGAAGATCTAAAGTGGGCTCTGCGCTTACAGCAGAGAGCCCAGTGTGGGGTTTCAACTCATGAACTGTGAAATAATGACCTGAGCTGAAGTTGGACACTTGACCAACTGAGCTACCCAGGTGCCCCTACACTATTGTCCTCTTTAAAAACCATTGTATTGGACACATTTTAATATTCTTTGTAATTACAATTTTAGTAAAGTTTCATTTTATGCAGTGTTAGAAATATGTGTAATGCTTTGCTTTGTTTTGCCTCAGTTGACATAAGACCACATACAGAATTAGATTATTTCTGCAGAAGGTGAAAGATGAGATATGAAAATAGTTGTGGGTTTTCTGTTTCCTTTGTTGAGTAATCAGTGATTTATCCATGAGGAGAAAAGCCCAGGATGAATGTCTGTCTCCCTCCTACCCTCCCTTCCCCAGTACTGCAAGCTGGCCCACTTCCCTGTAGGCCCTGGGGGCAGTGAGAGGAGAGGTGACTCCTACCTTTGTTATTCCTGGTGTGATCTGGTCTTCAGGCCCTGGGCCCCATGACCTGCTATGTGGAGGGTTGTTAGAGAGAAGAGCCAGACTGAGGGCAGCGCAGTAGGCAGTCTTGTAAATAGCACCGGCAGTTAACCAGCCATTGAAATAGTGTGTGTGTACCAATGCATGTAAAAATTAGTTTTAAAAAAGGCATGTGATTTTAATATTTAAAGTTTTATGTATCTTTTTATAACTTTTCAGGGATAGTTCTTAATTATCAAGACCTTGACCAGGAAACATGGTAATATAATAGTTCATAATGAACTAACTGGCCATGCCTTTGATTATAGTTGTTTGACTAGTATCAGCCACAGGGTCCAGTGTCTTTCTTTTTTAAATTTTTTTTAACGTTTTTATTATTGAGAAACAGAGACAGAGCATGAGCATAGGAGGGGCAGACAGAATCTGAAGGAGGCCCCAGGCTCTGAGCTGGCAGCACAGAGCCCAGGGCAGGGCTTGAACTCACAAACCCTGAGATCATGACCTGAGTGGAAGTCAGACATTTAACCGACTTGAGCCACCCAGGTGCCCCAGGGTCCAGTGTTTTTTTTTTTAATTCTTCTTATTTAAAAAAATTATTTTAAGGTTTATTTCTTTTTGAGAGAGAGAGACAGACAGAATATGAGTGGGGGAGGGTCAGAGAGAGAGAGGGAAACACAGAATCAGAAGCAGGCTCCAGGCTCCTAGCTGTCAGCACAGTGTCTGACGCAGGGCTCTAACTCATAAACTGCTAGATCATGACCTGAGCTTAACCAGCTGAGCCACCCAGGCGCCCCATCCAGTGCCTTAAGAAAACAAACATATCACCCTTTGGGGTTTAGAGTGGTCAAAAAATAGTTTCTAACTTTTCCTTTTGGCAAGTTTTTTCATGAAGGGTAAAATGTATGGGAAATGTTAGATTAAGTAGTTGAAGAATAATAGAATAATTAAATGCTAAACCATTCAGGACTGATCGATTCTAAGTGTAGAATAAAAGAGGTAGGTCAGGATGGGCTCCAGTGATTGCAGAAGTCTTTATGGAGAGGGTGAGAAACAAACTATCACCGGAAATAAAAACTGGTTTTGGATAGTGAAGAGTGCTCCATAGTGGGGAAGCCTCACCTGTCAGGTTCTAGATGTGGGACTGAAGAGGAACCTGCCACAGAGGCAGAGACATTCCTGGCTCTCTTGAGCAGAATATTGGGGGGCAAAGGTGGATTGGTAGACTAGGGTACGCCTTGATAGCCTTATGGAAGAGTCAAAGACAGTTCCACTGTGGGAAAATAGAAAAATGGTAATGCAGCTGATACAAATGAGAATATAGTACTTTACTTTGGAAACAGTGGCATCTAATTCCATCCATGAGGACCAGAGGGAAATCACTCCTTTCCTCCTCTGCTCTCCTGGCGGAGTAGGACTCTCCCCTTCAAAGGATGAGGCACCGAGGAAGTCTGAAGCAGTGTTTCTCAGTTCTTCCTGGCTCACACAAGCTGCCATCAGCCAAATCTCATGGGCTCTCCTTTTCCTGGGAGAAAGGGATATATCAGAATTGGGTGGAGGGATAGATGATTTGCATTTACATAGTTTTAAGAAGTTGCTCTTAGAGGGCTGCCTGGGTGGCTCAGTGGGTTAAGCATCTGACTTTAGCTCAGGTAAAGATCTCATGGTTCATGAGTTTGAGCCCTGCACTGGGCTCTTTGCTTACAGCTCAGAGCCTGACGCCTGCTTCAGGTTCTGTGTCTCCTTCCCTCTCTGCCCCTCCCCATTTGCACTCTATTTCCATCTTACTTTCAAAAAATGAATAAACATTAAACAACTAAAAAAAAAAAAGAATCAGTGTGCAACTGGAATCCCTCTGGAACATGGAGTGGGGGGGAAAGAAAGACACCAATATGCATAATGCCGTGAGGATAGGTCAGAGGTCGAATTACCTCTTTTGCTTTCCCTGTTGATTTCCTCTTTAGGGCAGGTGGGAATTTGGCAATTTGGCTTAGGATCTCCATTATTAAAAACCTTTAGAGCTGTGAGTAGTTGGCAGTGGATTTTCATTATAAAATACTGTGTGTGTGTGTGTGTGTGTGTGTGTGTGTGTGTGTGTGTGTGGTTATATGTAGTATTTTTTACATTGTTTCCCAATCTCTGGCATTACATTTTAAGCTAAGTAGAGGTGTGAGCTGTATTTAGTAAATTTTAATTGACGGGCACATTTGAAATTAAAAGAGAAAAAACCTGTTTTGGTGAAATATCCTGAACCTGTCTCCTGAACTTTGTTTCTGATCTTTGTGCCATTATCAAAATGTAGAGAACAGTTTTGCTGAGTTTGAGAGGGGGGAAAAAAGGCTCTAAATATGAAAAAGTTAATTGTGTTTAAATTATAGGTACTTTCTACTGTGTGTAAACTACTTTTTCTATGGAGAGACCGTAGCTGATTATTTTGCTACATTTGTTCAAAGAGAAGAGCAACTTCAGTTCCTCATTCGCTACCATAGATTTATATCATTTGCCCTCTATCTGGCAGGTAAGGAAAATAGTCCATATTGATATGTAGCTAGTATATATTATGTGCTGTTTTTACTTATGTTATTTAAATTTATGACATCTTTTATTTGTTACATTTTAATCCAGTTCCATTTTTATTTATTCTGTGTATAAAGCTGCTGCTTTCATCATGGTCTTAAAGAGCAGTTCTTCAGGGTGATTTTAAAAAGTACCTACTTGATTAATACTCCACATATTTGAAAATTTTCTTTGGAAATTGTAATAAACTTTTAAATACATAGATTGTTAACAAAGTATAATTTACAAAGAAACTTTTACATATATATTGCTTTATTTGTTCCTGGGAAATAGAGTGTTCATATAGTATTAGGGTATTTAGGTTTACTGACATGATTTATTATATATCCTCTGTATACATTTTTATAAATGTTACATACATATTTGTTTATAGTATACTGTATCATTTGTTTTTATGATTTTAAGCTAAGAATTAGATACTAGGATAAAATTAGAATGAACAGATTTCTCTTTAATAAAATTTTATCAATCAAAAAATTTCTAAAAACTTGATTAGATATGTACTTTTTATTTTATTTTTATTAAAACTTTTTTAATGTCTATTTAGTTTTGAGAAAGAGTGTAAGGGAGACACAGATATGAAGCAGGCTCCATCTAGGCTCTGAGCTGTGAGCACAGAGCTCTGCGTGGGGGCTCACAAACCATGAGATCATGACCTGAGCCAAAGTCAGATGCTCAGCCATCTGAGCCACCCAGGTGCCCCCGATAAGTTCTTTTTTAAAAGTCAGCTTGTGAGTCTTGGCTTCACTACTTACTAGCTGAATAAACATTGGGAAATGTAATTAATTTTCTGTACTTTGTAAAGCAGTTAGAACACTACCTGGCACTATTTAAATATTTGTTGTTATCATCATCATTACTTTCTTTTTAAAGGAGGATATGAACTTTTGAGTTTTTACTTTAGCTCTTAGATGTTTTTCAGTATATTCTTATTAGTACAGTTTTGGAAACTGAATACAATAAGGATGATTCTTTTCCATTTCTCATTAAACTAGAAATATGCAGAGTGTATGGGGAAGTACGTCCAGCCCTTTAGAAGTATGTCATTCAGTTATTGTGCTGTTCTCCACGACTCTCCTGCTTTAATAAAGCCCTTTTCAGACCCTGGACTTGATTTTGTTTCTGAATCTAGAAACCCAGAAAGTGAAACACATTCTGAAATGAGAATAGTAACTTTTAGAGAATTATTTTTGAGGTAGGAGGAACCTACATTTTCTAAAGAGTTTTACTCTTTTACATTCAGGTTTTGTGTTTTGTGTTTTTTTGTTTTGGTTTGGTTTTTGTTTTTTGCTTAGTCCAGTTTTCTGTTATTTTATTTTTAAAAATTGTTACTGATACATCTAAAAAAAATGTCATTCCTGAAAGAGGATATTGAAAAGCATTTCTTGTCTTTCAAGGGCAAGAGAAAGGTGGTCATTGAATTTTAAATTCAAATCCACTTAGAAGAATCATGATGATAGAGAGATTAATGATGACTGACAGCTAACATTTGGAGAAAAAAACACTTGATTCCCGATTCTGTTTTTACCAAAACACATTTGTGACATTTTTTTCTTAGTAGAAACTTTGAGTAGTTTATCTCATCAAACTAACAGGTTTGATTTACCCT
>NC_043700.1:128193411-128230874 GCF_006229205.1 Suricata suricatta | reverse complement strand
GGTCTTTCCTTTTTTAAAGAAGTCTCCACAACTAACATGGGGCTCAGTATTCAGTGTAATCTCCCTTCTGCCTCACAGCCTTATTTACGATCTCCAGGGGCTGGCCACTACTTCTGCAGACATTTGCCAAGTATTCAAGCTTATATATTTATATCCTCTCCACCCTCATTTTCTTATATAAATGAAAGCAGAGTATTCTGGACCTGTTTTCTTCCACTTAATGCAGTTTGTGGATGGTTTTATATCAGCTCTTCTAATTCCAGTGTTTTCATATCTGCAGCTACATCTGTATCGATGTATGTACAGCAATATGTGAGGTAGAATGTCAGAAAATAAGGTGACTACTGTTACCTTTTCTTACTTTCCCTTTGTGGTTTGCTATATCTAATACTTGAGAATAACTTCTCCATTGATTAGGTAAAGACATTGTAATTTATTTTGTTTCTTTTATTTTGCACTTGACAGATACCCTAATTTTTAGTAATTGCTTGCTTCATATGCTAAACTTTCTTACTCTACTTTTCTAAAGTAAAATCAATATTTCTTCCTTTTTTTCTGACTAATTTCGGCCATAGAAATAGCTTACCACTTGCTAGTTTAGATTGGAATCATAAAAGCTCATTGAAAGTCATCAGTGCCTTTTTTCAGCAAACATGTGCATGCTTTCCAAATGCTGGGTGCCACATATGGTGTGGAGGATGTACAAAGGGAAAGGAGGCTGATAGTGTGTCTTCCAGGTCTTGAAACCAGTGCGACATGACTCCCCTGACACATTGCTGAAATGTGGACAAGGGCTTCTAAGAGCATGAAGAGTCGGGAGGACTTACTCTGCTGGAGACCATAGAAGGCCTTTGAGAAGAGATGACAGGTGTCATGAATAGTAAGGATCAAGCAGACATTTGCAGATGAATAGTGGGAAAGAGCATTCCAGGCAGAGGAAAGATGCAATGCTTGTAAATGAGAGAGGATTGCATGTGCCAGGCCGCTGGCAGGCATTAAAGGTTAGAAAGGTGGGAAGAAGCCACATCTTGAAAAGCCTGTGTATTATGGGTAGGGTTTGGACTTTATCCCTAGGAATCCAAAGGAGAACTTTAAGTTAAGAGATTATATAACTAGTTCTGTAGCGGAGTGAAGAGTGTAGCGTAGTGGGAGACCTTAATAGGATGACCAGACAGGAAACTGCTGCTGTAATTCATGCTAAATTCAAGGAGGGCCTGAGTTTTTATTTAATACTAAGAGGGGTGGGGGAGCCTGGGTGTCTCAGTTAAGAATCCAACTTCGGCCTAGGTCATGATCTCGTGGTTCATGAGTTTGAGGTGCACATTGGGCTCTCTGCTGTCTGCACAGAGCCTGCTTCTGATCTTCTGTCCTCTCTCTCTGCCCCTCCCCTCTCGTTCTTTCTCTCTCTCTCTCAAAAATAAACAAAAAATTTAAATACTAAGAGGGTTGGTTATAAATTAAAAAATAAAAATAACTGTGGGCTGTTCTTAGAAACAAACTGCTTTTTTTAAAAAAAAATGGTTTTAACTTATTTTTGAGAGACAGAAACAGCATGAGCAGGGGAGGGTCAGAGAGAGGGAGATACAGAATCTGAAGCAGGCTCCAGGCTCTGAGCTAGCTGTCAGCACAGAGCCCAACACACGGCTCGAACCCATGAGATCATGACCTGAACCAAAGCCAGACGCTTAACTAACTGAGCCACCCAGGTGCCCTGAAACAAACTCCTTTTTATTTTTATTTTATTTTATTTTAATTTTTTAATGTTTGCTTATTTTTGAGAGAGAGAGCAAGAGAGCATGAGCAGGGGAGGGGCACAGAGGGAAGGAGACACAGAATCTGAAGACGGTTCTAGGCTCTGAGCAGTTAGCCCAGAGCCCAATGTGGGGCTCGAAATCATAAACTGCGACCTTATGATCAGAGCTGAAAGCAACGCTCAACCCACTGAACCACCCAGGTGCCCCCTCTTTATGACAGTCTATGAAAAATTGCTTTTGTATCCTAAATTATTGGTGTAAAATATACTTTTTGTTGAGATAATCATGAATCACACATGTAGTTGTAGCAAGTGATAGAGCTAGCGTTTATGCACTTTGCCCAGTTTCCAGCAATGGTAATATTTTGCAAAACTGCAGTACAATATCACACCAGGATCTTGACTTTATGGCAGTTTTATGAATGTTTTTTCCTAATACAGCCTTGTAGTAACCTAGGAGCAGCTATGTTAAATGATAAAACTTCTAATATAAATCATGCATAGTGTTCTCTATCTACTATCATTTTACATGTGGCCTAAATGTGGTCCTCTTAGACCATAAACAACCTACTTTGTGTCTCTCTTATTTTTTAAATTCCCAGTGCCTAGTGCAAAGCCTGGCATTTATGTTCCCAATACATTCTTTTTGGGTGAGAGGCTGAGAAGATGCACATTCACACCCAGTGCTTCTTATAGATGTATTTTCAGTGTCTGTTTTGTTTGCCAAATCTGGAGGCTTTATTGGTGATTCTTGAAGTAGTTAAGAGTATTCTTGGGCTTAGTCTAGCAAGTGGAATTTGACTTTAAAACATGAGTGAGGAAATAGAAAGCCTGCTATGTGTACCTTTTTCTCAAAGTATGCTATGGAAATCTTTGGCATCCTTTTTGTAAAACAGTATTTGAAGGATTCCTGCCAGAATGTTAGTTCTTCAAGTGATCAGATAACTTCGGAAGATGTAGGTCTTAGCAGATTTAAACAGCAGGTACACCCCAAGCTATTTCATTGATACTGAATTTTATTAAAATAGAATGTAAGTATCTCCAGGTTTGACCCCCTCACCAAGGCCCATGAGACTAAATGACTTATCTAATATCATACAAAATGCCTCACTGACAAAGACCCAGAAAGTCATTCTGACATTTAGAAAATTTTCTTGTAAAATGAATTTGATTGGTAGCAAAGAAAAAATTAGCGAGACTGAAAGTAATAGGACATTTTCTCTAGAGACTTAAATACATTTTTAAAAAGATCTTCATGATTTGGATTTGGGGCACTTTAGGAACCAGAGCAACCATGTAATTATGTAAATAGTGATAAGTGAATAAGCTTAAGATGTTTGACTCTTAATTAATATCATCACTGTAACTTCTCGTTAGCCAACCAGTGATATGCATGTTATTTTTAGTGGTTTTTTTTTTGCTTGTTTACATATGTGTGTGCTTGTATTTTGATTTATAGAAAACCTTTAAGGAGAAGGTGTGACTTGAACATAATACTTTGAATTCAAGAAAATCAGTAGACTTGTAAAATTAAATTATAACCAAAATTAATGCATAATTAAAATTTTTTTCCCCAGACATCCTAGATACCTTATTATCTCAAAGGATGTTGATGAAATATTTAGGAAGACATCACAAACAACTGTTTACAGAGGACTCTACCTCAAAAACCCATTTATGGTTTTTGATTTAAAGATAGTTAGAATCTGTGCACATGCCAGTGTTGTTCTACACCTTAAACTCAACATATAGATGATCGATAACTTTCCTTTACCCTAGCTAATATAATGGTTGGTTTGTGTGACAATTTCTACAATGCAGATTCACTTAAAACTTTTTAAAAACAACTCAGTCATAGTCTAGGGTCTCAATATGGGCCACATAATGCAGTGGGTTTCTGATTTCACATAACATGATATTTAAAATGTTTTGAAAAGTATGGCCACATGAAAGAGTCATTAAGGTTCAGTAGTTAATCCTGGGTCCATCTTAATGTCTGTTTTTTGAATTAAGGACTACATGTATTTATTGAATTGGTTAATCAACAATACATTTTAAAAACAACTTTATTACGTTTTCTGTCTCTTCATTTAGATTCTGAGCTTTTTGAATGGGAGTGCCAATAATATTTATTTTTTTTTTGTATCTGGTGTATCTTCACTGTTCCATAAATATTTTTTGTTTGTCCATTTTTTCGAAATTCCCTCTATCTCATCTTTTTGGATTTTTATATGTCTTTTTTCTCCTTCTCCTGACTTCCTTTAGAAATCTCATTCATTTCTGTTCTTTTTGAATATATTTCTCTCTAATCTTTTGGATAATTGTTTCTCCCTAAATACCTGGAACTCTTTGATATACTGGACAACAGGATGTACACATCTTTGAATGGACAGCATCAGGGGCAGTGCAATATACATAAATGCTGACTTTTAATAGCAATTAACATAATTACAGGGGTGCCTGGATGGCTCAGTTGGTTAAGCATCTGACTTTGGCTCAAGTCGTAATCTCATGGTTCATGGGTTTGAGCCACCCCCATCGGGCTCTGTGCTGATCAAGCAGAGCCTGGTGCCTGCTTCAGATTGTGTCCCTCACTCTGTGCCTCTCCCTCACTCGTGCTCTCTCTCAAAAATAAACATTAAAAACAAAAATAAAAACAAACAACAACAACAAAAAGCAGGCTCCAAGCTGTCAGCATAGAGCCCAACGTGGGGCTCAAACCCACGAACTGTGAGGTCATGGCCTGAGCTGAAGTTGGGTGCTTAACTGACTGAGCTCCTCAGGTACCTCAAGAAATCCTGTTTTTAACTGGAGATATAACTATTCAGATACTCTTTATTAATGAGGAAAACAAGTTAAACTATGGATCCAAATGGACAAAGTTACTTTTTCCATAGATTTATTGAAATATAGGATAATGTATTTTTTATTAAAATTTAAAAACATTTTAATTTATTTTTGGAAGAGAGGGTGCGAGCAGGGTAGGGCAGAGACAGAGGGAGGCACAGAATCCAAAGCAGGTTCCAGGCTCTGAGCTGTTAGCACAGAACCCAATGAAGGGCTTGAACCCACAAACTGTGAGATCATGATCTGAGTTAAAGTCAGATGCTTAACCAACTGAGCCACCCAGGTGCCCCAATATAATGTATTTTTAAACATTTAAGCATAAAATATACACAGAGCTTTATGATTGTGAATAAAAAAATAAATTTGTCTTTCTTTTTCAGATTGTTTTTCTTTAAAAATAATATTTTGTAGATATTCCAGGAATATAGTTTATACCCTCCCCAAATTCAGAACATTTTATTATCTTAATGTATCTAAGAGTCAGACAATTCTAGCCTTTTTTTAAAGCACCCTAAAAAGCTGCATGTTACTGGTGGTTTAACAGTGAAGTTGGACCAGGTAAAAGTGAGTTGCCAAAACTATCCTGGATAATATCACCATTAGGAAAATATTGAGTAATTCTGCTAGTAACTTTATTTGAAGAAATGCTTAAGGGCAAATGGTGTTATATGATCTTAAAAATGAGAAAACCATACTGTGATAGCAGTATTTATGAGGAGATAATTCACAGTTAATGATGTTAAGAAGTTCCCAAGGTTGTGCTGGGAGAGTCAGAGGGGTCCATTTGGACAGAAGTAGAGGTTCCAGAGACATCTATCTTGTCTCTCCTCAGGTCTTCAGCCCATTCGCCTCTACACCAAGTCCAATTTCCATTTGCTTCTAACCATGAACCAATAGCATAAAACAGCATAGAAATTGCATTATTAGTTGGGCCACAATGTAAGTCTACCTGTTACAGAATAAAAACCTAAAAGCAATAATTATTAAAGAGGTTTTTGAGGTGCCTGAGTGGCTCCGTTGGTTAAGTAACCGACTTTGGTGCTCAGGTCATAATCTCACGGTTGTGAGTTTGAGCTTTGCATCGGGTTCTGTGCTGACATCTCAGAGCCTGAAGCCTGCTTCAGATTCTGGGTCTCCCTCTTTCTCTGCTCCTCACCCACTCACACTCTGTCTCTGTCTCTGTCTGTCTGTCTCTCTCTCTCTCTCTCTCTCTCAAAAATAAACAAATGTTAAAAAAAAAAAAAAGAGGTTCTTTATGCTACTGGTGATTTCAAAGCCATGAATTTCATGTTTTATTCTGTACCTGCTCCCAGTTTCTTTCTTTGTCTCAAGAAAGTGACATATGGCTTTCAGCTGTGCTTCCATTTGAAAATGTTTCCATATTTCTCTTGCAGTTCAGTCACATTAACGCTGTAGGTGACAAAGAGGAGGTGAGATAGGTTCTGAGAGCCAGTATGTATTTTCTTCCTTTGTCATTTTCCTTTACATAGACATTTGGAATTAGCCTTCAAAAAATAACTAAAGGAAGCTGCTGGCTGATTATTTACCTTGGTCAGAGTAGTATCACCCTTGCTTATTCTAGTAGGTAGAATTGCCTTGGTAAGTATAACTTGGATCTATAAAAGCTAATGTTTATTTCCTGTGGGATAGATTAGCTGACCATTCATTTTCTATCTTGGGGAACTCACTATAAAGATATTATAGAATAGAACACATGGATGGCTGTTTAACTGAAATTAAATTTAGTTTATGTATTTGCAATGTCTGTCTCTGTAAAGGAATATTTCTCTTTAGAAGTTTATGATATCTTAGGCAAAAAGTGCTTCCCATTGCCTCCCCTTATTTCGTATATGATTATTTCACTTAGGTAGAATTTTTATGTAGTAAAATTTACTGTAATAAATTTGTGGGGTATAAACATAAACCCAAAACACATTGCTGTTTGTAAATCTTTAAATTATCAAGAATATTTTTTACTATAGTTATAATACGGTTCTGAGAAGTTTCAAGTCATCTTATTGAATCTTAGTGATAATGATTGATGGAAGCACATGACTCTTGAGAGGCCATAGGATCTTAGGGTTTAACTGTCCTAGCCCTGTGATTTTAAGTCAGTTAATTAAGTCCATTGTGCATTTTTCTTCATATGTAAAATGAAGATAATAATACCATCATAGGGATGTTAGAAGCATTAAATGACTTGATCCTTAGAAAATGCTTAAATGAGAGGCTGGAACACAGTATTCAGTAGATGTTAGCTGCCATATAATTAGTATTAATTTTTGTCTTATGTAGAGATTAAAACATTCTGTACATACACCTGATAGATTGATATAGCAAGTAAGTTTTTTTCATGATACTTTGTGTTTTTTAGTACAGTTGACACAATATTCCATTAGTTTCAGGTGTACAACAAAGGGATTTGACAAGTTTATACCCTATGCTATGCTCACAAGTGTAGCTACCATCTGTCACCAATCAATGCTATTACAATATCATTGACTATATTTCTTATGCTGTGCCTTTTATTCCTGTGACTTACTCATGCCATAAGTGGAAGCCTGTACCTCCTATTTCCCTTCACCCATTTTGCCCATTCTCCTACCACCTCCTTTCTATCAACTGTCCATTTATTTTCTGCACTTATAGGTCTGATTCTGGTGGGGTTTTGCTTATTTATTCATTTATTGTTGTTAGATTCCACATATGCATAAAATTATATGGCATTTGTCTTCCTCAGTCTGACTTATTTTACTTACCATAATACTCTAGGTCTATCCATGTTGTTGCAGTGGCAAGATCTCATCCTTTTTTATGGCTGAGTAATATTCCATTGTGCACGTGTGTGTGTGTGTGTGTGTGTGTGTGTGTGTGTGTGTGTAACACCATATTACCACATCTTCCTAATCTATTGATGGACACTTAGGTTCTTTTCATATCTTGGCTATTGTAAATAATGCTGCCATAAACATAGGTTGCATGTATCTTTTCAAATTTGTGTCTTTGTTTTCTTTGGGTAAATACCCATTAGTGGAATTATTGATTCATGTGGTATTCCTATTTTTAATTTTTTGAGGAACCTTCATACTGTTTTCCACAGTGGCTGTAACAGTTTATATTCCCATCAACAGTATATGAGGGTTTCTTTTACTCCATATCCTTGCCAGTGCTTGTTATTTCCTTTTATTATAATTTGAGCCATTCTAATGGGTATGAGGTGGTATCTCATTGTGTTTTCAATTTGCATTTCCCTGATTATTAGTGATGTTGAGCATTTTTTTCAGTGTGTCTGCTTACTGTGTCTATATGTCTTCTTTGGAAAAATGTCTATTCAGGTCCTCTGCCCATTTTTTAATTGGTTTGGGTTTTGTTTTGTTTTTTGGTGTTGAGTTGTAGAAGTTCTTTATTTATTTTGGACATTAATGCATTACTGGATAAATCATTTGCAAATATAACTTCTCCCATTCAGTAGGTCTCCTTTTATATTGTTGATGGTTTTCTTTGCTGTACAAAAGCTTTTTATCTGGTAGTCCCAGTGGTTTATTTTTGCTTTTGTTTCCCTTGCCTTAGGAGATGTATCTAGAAAAATGTTCCTGTGGCTGATGTCAGAGAAATTACTACCTGTGCTCACTTTTAGGATTTTTATGGTTTCACCTCTCACATTTAGGTCTTAAATCCATTTTGAGTTTATTTTTGTCTGTGGGGTTAAGAAGTGGTCTAGTTTATTTTGCATGTTCGCATGTCCATTTTTTCCAGTGCTATTTATTGAAGAAACTATCTTTTTCCCATTTTATGTTTGCCTCATTTGTCATAGATTAATTGACCATATAATCAGGAATTTATTTCTGGTGTCCCTTTCTGTTCCCTTGATCCATGTGTCTGTTTTTGTGTCAGTACTATACTGTTTTGATTACTGCAGCTTTGCATAGTGTATCCTGAAACTTGGGAGTGTGACACCTCCAGCCTTTTTTTCCCCCTCAAGATTGCTTTGGCTATATGGGGTCTTTTGAGGTTCCATACAAATTTTAGTAGTATTTGTTCGAGTTCTGTGAAAAATGCTTGGTATTTTGTTAGGAATTTGAATTGAATCTGTAGATTGATTTGGGTAATATGGACATTTTAACAATATGAATTATTATGATCCATGAACATAGAATATCTTTCTAATTGTGTCATCTTCAATTATTTTCATCAGTGTTCTATAATTTTCAGAGTACAAGTCTTTCACCTCTTTGATTAAGTTTATTCCTAGGTATTTTATTCTTTCTGGTGCAGTTGTAAATGGTCTTGTTTCCTTAATTTCTCATTCTGCTGCTATTTCATTATTTGTTGATAGAAACTACTGATTTCTAGGCATTAATTTCATATCCTGTAACTTTACTGAATTCATTTATTACTTCTAGTACTATTTTGGTAGGGTCTTCAGAATCTTCTATATATAGTATCATGTCCTCATCCATTTAACTTCTTTACCAATATGGATGCCTCTTCTTTCTTTTTCTTGTCTGATTGCTGTGGCTTGGACTTCCAGTACTCTGTTGAATAAAAGTGGAGAATGTGGACAAAATCTTTGTCTTGTTCATGATCTTAAAGAAAAAGCTCACAGTTTTTCACCATTTTAGCTGTCGAGGATGTGTGTGCGTGTGTGTGTGTGTGTGTGTGTGTGTGTGTGTGTACACATACATACGCTAACTCTACTTTGGTGAGACTTTATCATTAATGGATGTTGGGTTTTGACAGATGCTTTGCAACTATTGAGATGATCATGTGATTTTTATTCTTTTATTGATGGTGATGTAATACTTTGGTTGATTTGTAAATATTGAGCCATCTTTGCATTTCTGTAATAAATCCCCCTTGACCCTGGTGAATCTTTATAATGTATTATTGTATGTGGTTTGCTAATATTTTATTGAAGTTTTTGCATCAGTGTTCAAGAATATTCACCTGTAGTTTTTGTTTTTTTGTGGTGTCTTTGATTTTGATGTCAGAGTAATGCTGGCTTTGTAGAATATATTTGGACATTTTTTTCTTCTATTTTTTGGAATAGAGGAGAATAGGAATTAACTGTTTTCTGAATGTCTGTGAATCTGTCTAGTCCAGAAGTTTAATTTTTTTTGGTAGTATTTGATTAGTGATTCAGTTTCTTTACTTATAATTAGTTTCTTTAGATTTTCTATTTTTCCTGTTTAGTTTTAGAAGATTGTGTACTTCTAGAAATTTACCCATTTCATCTATCCATTTCTTCTAGATTGTCTTATTTGTTGGCATATAATTTTTCATAGTATTGTTTTATAATCTTTTGTATTTCTCTAGTTTTAGTTGTTACTCCTCATTTCTGATTTTATTTCTTTGGGTCTTTTTTTTTTTTTTTTTTATGAGTCTGGCTAAGCATGTGTCTATCAATTTTGTTTGTATTTTCAAAGTACCAGCTCTTGATTTCACTCGCTTTTTTTTCCTACTGTAGAATTTAGTCTCTATGTCATTTATTTTTACTCTGCTCTTTATTATTTTTTTTTCTATTCACCTTGTGCATTGCTTGTTCTTCTAGTTCCTTTTGGTGTAAGATTAGGTTATTTATTTGAGCTCTTCTTTCTTGAGGTACCACTTGTAATTATGTATTTTCCTCTTAGAACTACTTTCACTATGTTCCAAACATTTTGGATCATTGTGTTTTCATTTTCATTTGTCTCCATGTATTTTTTAAGATTTCTTCTTTGATTTCCTTTGGTACATTAGTTGTTAGGATCATATTGCTTAGCCTCCTCTATATGTTTTTGTTGTTTCCATTTTTTTCCTTATGATTTACTTCTAGTTTCATACCATTGTGATTGGAAAAGGTAAAATGGTTTTAATCTCCTTAAACTTATTGAGGTTTGTTTTGTGGCCTAATATGTGATCTATTTGGGAGAGATTCCAAGTGTACTTAAAAAGAATGTGTATTCTGTTGTTTTTAGATGGAATGTTCTGTATGTATCTTTTATATGGTCCCATGTGTCATTCAAAGACAGTTTCCTTTGTTGATTTTCTGCCTGGATGATCTATCCATTGATGTAAGTGGTGTGTTAAAGTCTTCTAATATTATTGAATTACCATAAATTTCTCCCTATGTCCATTAATATTTGCTTTAGGTGCTCCAATATTAGGTATATAGATATTTATAATTGTTCTATCCTCATGTTGGATTTACCCCTTTATCATTATGTAATGCCCTTCTTTGTCTCTTAGTACATTCTTTGTTTTAAAATCTACTTTGTTTGATATAAGTATTGCTATGCTGGCTTTTTCCCCCAGCTTATATTTGCATGGTAGATGTTTTCCCATCCCTTCACTTTCAGTCTGTATGTGTCTTTATTTTTTATGTTTATTTACTTTGAAAGAGAATGAGTAGGGGAGAAGCAGACAGAGAGGGAGAGAGAGAGTCCCAAGCAGGCTCTGCACTGTCAGCACAGAGTTTGTAGGTCTTGATCCTACAAACCATGAGATCATGACCTGAGCCCACATCAAGAGTCAGATGCTTTAATGACTGAGCCACCTAGGTGCCTCCCCCATATGTACCTTTAGATCTGAGGTGAGTTCTCTTGTAAGCAGCACATAGACGGGTCCTGTTTTCTCTGTAGAATCTACCATCCTATATCTTTTGATTGGAGCATTTAGGCCATTTACATTTAAAGTAATTGTTGATAGATATTGCCATTTTATTTGTTTTCTGGCTGTTTTTGTAATTCTTCTCTATTCCTTCTTGTTCTCCTTTGTTATTAATGAATTTCAGTAGTCTTATGTTTGGCTTTCTTTTTATTTTTTGTGTATCTATTACAGTTCTTAGGTTTGTGGTTATTATGAGACTCATATATAACATCCTAATTAAACAGCAGTCTGCATTAATTTAATGATTCAAACACATTATTTAAAAAAACAGAAAAGGAAACAAACACCTTTTCTCTTCCTTTCCCCCCTTTTTTTCACTCCCCCTTCCATGTTTTATGTATATGTGATCATGTTTTATATCTTTTTATTCATAATTTTCTTATATCTACTTATGGCCATTTCTCTCCTACTTAAGGAGGCCACTTTAATATTTCCTGTAAGACTGTTTTATCTTGTTTGGGAAAATCTTTATCTTTTCTTTAATTTAAATGATATCCTTGCCAGATAGAGTGTTCTTGGTTGTAGGTTTCTTCCTTTCAGCACTTTGAATATATCATGCCACTCCCTTCTGACCTGCCAAGTTCCTGCTCAAAAATCAGCTAATAGCCTTATAGGTTTCCTTGTAGGTAACTTTGTTTCTCTCTTCGCAAATAACTTTTATTAAGCTGAAATTCAAGATCTGTTTTTTCATGACCACCTATTTGCAAGAGACTAATTCACTTAATGCAAGGGATGTTTATTGAATTTATGCCATGGAATATATTAGGCATTTTGGAGAATATAAGATAATTTCACTCAAGAAACTTTTATTTTAAATGCTTATTATAAGGGGCACCTGAGTGGCTCAGTCGGTTAAGTGTCTGACTCCTGACCTCAGCTCAGGTCTTGAGCTCAGGGTCTTCATTCACTTCAAGCCCCACATTGATCTCCAAACTGGGCGTGGAGCCCACCTATAAATTAAATAAATAAATAAAATTTTAAAATGCATATTATGAGTAGGAAAGGTGACCTATGAGAAAGTGCTGAAGTATACCTAGAAGTGGTTCAGAAAGTTGGCTTATTTGAGCTCAGTGAATCTTAACATTTTGTAACAAATTGCACAAGCGCATGTGTTTTGTTCTTGAACAGGTTTCTGCATGTTTGTGCTGAGCTTGGTGAAGAAACATTATCGTCTGCAGTTTTATATGGTCTGTATTAACTATTATTCTGTGGTCACTGTATATAATAAAGACACTTACCTTTAATTTCTTTTCTGTAGTGAGAAAATCTAATCTGCTAGTTGGTGTTTTGCCTAATATGAGGGGGCATTTCAGTTTTGGTTAACTATTAAACACAAAAAGTTTAAGTTGTAAAATTTTTGAAGATTTAAACATTTTAACTTTTTAAAACTTCCAAAAACTCTTTCTTTGAATATTTTCAAAGGCTATAAAATTAAAATCAAGTATTTGAAGCATGTTCACAGTCTCCTGAACAGTTAGTAAGCCTGGAAAACATACACCATGTTTTTCTATAGAAAGTAGCTGTGTTTATTTGTTCTTAGCCTGAGCATAAAGAGAACAGAAATTATTTTTTCTTGGTAGTTGTGGTTAGTCACAGCTGATGGCATAATTATTTTGCCCTAGGGTGTTTTTCACACTGTACCATTGAACTATGTTCAGTATTTAATGAAATTTATCACTGTGTATGATGAACATTTCTTATTTTCTTAAAAGCTGGCTAATTATGATTGTAAAATGCAAAATATATTATTTAAATATGTGAATTTATGTATTAGTAAAGCTTATTTAGGATTTGGATTTATTTCCTATTCTTTATGCTTTGCTTTTCTCCATTAAGACATTCTGTTGAACATCATTACTGGGAAACTAGTATTTCTTACATTTCTAATTTCTGGGGATCCTAAGAGGAGATTAAAATTCTCCATGAAAATCTAGAAATCATCAAGACTAGATAGAAATAATAGAATGTCCTATGAAAATATAAATGGTGCCTATTGGAAAAAATTAAATATAGATTTTGAAGCAACCAGGATAAAAGAGAAGTGGATCTTTTATACTTATTAAAAAAACTAAACAAAACAACTTATATATTATTTGCCAAAATGGGAAATAGGTTTATTATGAATAAATTAAAATCTTAAGAATTATGAACATTTTATAAATTCTAATCAAAATTATGAGACATCTAGAAACAGTCTTTTTCATTCATATTCTCTTCATATTGATGATGCTAAAAATTACTAAAAGTGACATCTCTCAGGCTAGATGGACTTGATGAAATACACAAGTCTTTGAAAATCTGAAATTGAATACTGTCATTGAAAAGTGCTGTGAAGATCAGCTTTCAAGAATGAAAAGGGTAATTGGTCCCTGCTGGTTTGAATTATTTGAAGTCAGAAATAACTCTTTATGCAAAAAAGTTACCATAATGAACTCTGAAAGAAAAACAGCTTTTAGCATTTTTAATAACTGCAGAATGCAGAGTAAAATGTTTCTAAATTCTGTAACAACCATCCTAACTTTTTCATTATTTTGATCTAATGATTCAAGATTATCATATATTTTGTATATGTCTTTAAATTTAGTGGTGTATCTCAGTATTGTTAGCATTCCATTTGTGTATAAATTAAGATTACTTTGTTAAGTGTCTTCATGGTTTTAAGGTTCCAGTAGGCACCAAGATGAATATAATTTACTAACAGCATTTATTTTGTAGGACTCTATCTTACAAAATTTGACTGAAAGTCATGCTAGAAATTTGTGTTTCAAAATCGCTGTTGCTCCAGTGCTGCACTGATGCGTTGTGCTCACTAATTGTTGTGTTGTTGGGCTATTAACAGTTCGCATGGACTCATGTCACTTTACTGATAACAGTCACTCAGTCACATCTTGTCATCCAAAATCTGTTTGAAGGCATGATATGGTAAGGGGACTGTATTACGTTGCTTTGTATTTATGTCCTAGCCTTTTTAAAGGTCTTTCACATTGGACAGTGTCTTGCAGATTTCTACTAAAATGTACTCTGTGTTGTTGCTTTATTTCATTAAAATATCTTCCTGAGTTTTGCTTACCTTTCGACACCTGAAGACAAATGCTTTGTTAACAACTTGAAAACCCTTTGTATTCGAGTTCCAAATAAAATGCAGGAAGTCCTCATAAAAGCTCCCACAATTAATTACATTTTTGGGTGTTAATACACCTTAATGCGGCTTTTTACAAAGCACACATAGCCTTTAAAAAGAGTATATTATTTTTGTGGAATGCAAAAGCACATGAAAGTTCACTTGTCAGCAGCGTACTGGCAGTGTATTTTCTCTGGGTGAAAGTTGGGTAGGTTTTACTCTGCCTTTATACAGGAGTGGTGTCCAGATTTCAGATGGAATTACTTGCTATGTAGCAGTGCCTTGCAGATTCAGAAAGCATTTTTGTTTGTTTAAAATTATGAAAGTTATTAGTTAAAAATTAGAGTGCAGAAAAACTTACGCTTTAAGAAATCTGACGCACATTCCCCACATTCTTTTTAAATGCATTAATTAAAATCTTTTACAGTTGATAGGTTTGATGTGAAGATAAAACCCTTCACAGCTCTGTGTTTTGATTTGTTTATACTGAGGTGTGTGTATAAATAGAATCATTTTAAGATTGTCTTCGATATCTGTCTTCCATATCTATCTTTTAATTGATGGGGAGCAGTTATTGAAATTAATAGGTTCTGTACAATTACTAGGGCTTAATGTAAACCCTACCCTTAGCTATAGGCTCAGGTAGAATTAAAATGGATCATTATTTCTAAAAAAGAATTTTTATTAAGAGCTTGATATACACTTCTGAAGATTATACTGTGTCTAAACAGATGACTTGTTTCCATTTTGAAAGACTGCTTTTTTAATTCTTTGTTCTATTTAACTTGTTCCTCATAAAACTAAAATTTGTAAGTCCATAGCTATAGAAATGGATTGCTTAATATTAAAATGAAATTGATTATTTAATATTTTTCTTAGCAACACTCTTCTGGTATGTTAGTTTATTTATAGATCTTGCTCTGCTGAATTGCTTAATGGACAAATTTACTTGATATTAATTGTTTGTACTAATGTTTTGGCAAGTGTTATGTTCTGGATGAGGCTGGAGTGTGATCCAAAGGGCTATTGCATTGGTTCAGTATGATTCATCACTTGTTTAAATGTTTGCCACTTAATCATATGGACTTTTTTCTGATTTTGTTTAAGGTTCCTTGTTCCAATATCAAGTGTTATTTGCAATGACATAACTGCTTACCTTTTTGGATTTTTTTTTGGGAGGACTCCATTAATTAAGGTAATGGAACAACATCACAAGCAAGCCATTACCATAACTTTAAAGATTAGCCACTGGAGAAGATTTCCAACAGTTTGGTGCTGTTGCACGTTTTTATTTCTGAGGTGCTTTGATTTTCCTTAGCTGTGATTAACAGCCATAGTGTAGAGGCAGTGAGCCATGTTCCCAGTGATCCCATTTGATTTTTCGTCAGCTATGCTGTTAGCACCTCAGTAAGGACCTGGCTCTGTCACTTATCCTCTGCCTTGTGAAGAAGGCTCAGTTCATCTTTCTGGCTGGTCTCTCTCAGTTAACGATAGCACAGTGGTTCTTTCCCCATTCTCCAGAGCCCAGCAAACAAGCCTTTCCTAGACTCTGCTCTCTCCTCAAGCCATCTCCTCCATCACCTCCTTTACCAAGTTCTTTTAAAAATGTTTACACTTAATGACCTTCACATACTCCTGTCCATTTGTAAGACTTTTTACACCAATCTCATTTCAAAAAAATTTGAGGCCCTACAATAAAATACTAATAATGCACATAGTAAGGAAAGGTTAAGATAATGCAAAGTACACATGAAAAGACCATGTTGTTTTGCCTTAGATTTGGTTCTGTTTATAGTCAGTGGAGAGAAAGAAAGAAAGGAATTGAGTTATATAGTTCTCATTTGGGGGAAGAAAGAAACAAACTGATTCCTCATAGAAAAATAGACCTTTTACTAGAACTGATTACCTTTAACCAAACTTTTCATGTTGGGGCTTTAGATAGGGTTCACTCCGTTCAGATATTGGGCAGTCTTCAATAATATTCCTGACAAATATGTTGGTTGGCTGTTCTGATGTTACTAGATGAAGGCAGTTTGGAGGAACTGAGACAATTGTGCAGATACAAAATCTGTTTGTTAAGAATGATACAAGAGTAGCTTGTGTTCCCGGAGGAACACATAGACTTGCCTGTCCTTTAAAAAAATCTTCCATAAATCCGCCCCCCGCCCCAGAGGAGTCCAGCAGCATACAGCATCAGGCTGAGCTGTAGGGATCCTGGCAAGCAAGGTATATTTTTAAAAAGTTTCTAAAGCTGCTGCAGCATCAAAGCAAGTGATTCAGTATTTAAGACTTCTGTAACCAGATAAGTTTTTGGCTTAGGAAGCCTTCAGAGAGGCTGTTATGGTTGTAGAAGAATATTACTGTTTGATTTTGAACATAGATTTCTAGTGAATTTACCAGGTTGAATTAGTTGTATAATATACCCTTGTGTAGTTAAGCAAATTCATCTCTAAATCAATTTGATAGATCAATTTAATTTGAGAAGTTATCTTTAAAATAATCAGCAGGCACTTTTGAACTTGAGTCAACTCCTACTTGATGACAACAATACTGAATTATCCTAGGAAATGGTGTCTGTCACTCTCTGTGGCAGAAATGTTATCAGATTTGTCAAGATACCTATCAACACTTTGGCTTTGGGTTTTATGAACATCATTAGGACAAGAGATCTATAAAGAGATCATGTAGATTAGCCTGTCACCTGTTTCGGTCTGCAAAAACTTCTCTCTGATATTTGGCTTCTGTCCCCACCCATCCACTGAAAGGGTCATCACAGAGATCAACAGTGATCTCCTGATGACCAAATCCCCATATACAAGTCCTTATTGTACGGGGCAGTTAGAGCTGTCCACTCCCAAATCTTTTCCTCCTGCCCCTGCATCACTGATTTCCAAACTTTCCTCCAGATTTCTCTGCCTGAATACCCCATTGACTGAGAAACAACAGCTGGAGTCTGAAACAGTATCTATTATTAGAAGCACAACATGTTCTTTTCTTCATGGAGACAGACATAGATTGTGACCCATGGGAGAAGGACATGTGAATACTTGTGGAGCAAATACTGTATCTGGAGTGTTTTGCCATTTCAGAAAGTGGTCTGTTGAATGCATGGCATTTTAGAGAATATATGAAAATCTCATGTGCAGCAATGTCCGTGTTTTGTTACACTCATTCCGGTTTTTGTCAGTAGTAGGTCAATACAGACCATATGTAGTTGGAATGAATATAGCTCATCCTTATTGCAAGAACCACCCTATTGTGGGGGTTTATTTAAGCATAAAAGTCATGGGATGATGATTTCAATACAGAGCTCATAGTTCTTTGGGAAAGAAAAAATAAATTGAGGTTATATTCACAGTATATCAAATGTATGTCACAGTGTGTCTAAAATGTATTAGATATTACTAGAGAAAGTTATACTTTACAATATAAATCAGGGTCATGGAATGAAGGAAAAAGGTTTGCAAAGCATTCCATCAAGAAAAAAGTAAGGAGAGATGTATGAGGTATTGTGGGAATTCATTGAAAAGAGTTTGCATATGTGTTTGTGTGTTTTGTGAGTGTAGTAACTTTTTAATTTTATTTGGCCTTTTTTAGTTGTCTCCTAAAAAGACTTGGGAAGGATTCATTGGCGGTTTCTTTTCCACCGTCGTGTTTGGATTCATTGTGAGTTCTACTAAGATGTTTATTTTATTTATATTTTGAAAAATGATGACAATTTATCAATCTATTTTAAGCCTAAAAAATTGAACCACAAAATGCTAATAACCTATTTATTGAAACCCATTAAATAAAACCAATTCTGTATCCCAGTAGTTCTTCTTATGGCCTCGTATCAGAATTACCTGGGGAGAGGGGTGCCTGAGGAACTCCATTGGTTCAGTGTCCGACTCTTGATTTCAGCTCAGGTCATGATCTCAGGGTTTTGAGATCTGCCCTGCATCAGGCCTCCCTATTCTCCCCTATTGTATGTAGAGCCTGCTAAAGATTCTCTCGCTCCCCCTCTACTCACATCCTCCCTCTTAAATAAATAAATAAATAAATAGGGGCACCTGGGTGGCTTGGTTGGTTAAGCATCCAACTTCAGCTCGGGTCATAATCTTGCAGTTCATAAGTTCAAGCCATGTGTCGGGCTCTTTGCTGACAGCTCAGAGCCTTGATCCTGCTTCTGAATCTCTGTCTTCCTCTGTTCCTACCCCTACCTCTCTCACACTCTGGTTCTCTCTCTCTTTCTCAAAAATAAACATTAAAAAAACCTTTAAGTAAATGCATCCATACATACATCTTAAAAAAAAAAAAAGAATTCCCTGGGTTGCTTATATGAAATCTGTGTCCCAGCCCTATCCCAAGTCAGCAAACTCCCCAGTTAGACTTGATACTGGCTGCTGTGCTGTTGTGTTTGGTGGCTTCCAACAGCTGTCCTTCCTGCCTTATGGGGGATACAGGTGCTGGGACGAGTGGTGGCCTTGAGTAAAGCAGAGAATGCAAATGATGTTGAAAAACTCTGTCTCCTTAATGCACGCTGGCTAATTGATTTAGTGGGTGTTTATGGCTGTGAACCCTACTTGCAAGAGAAGTTTGTTAAAAATAATTGACATTTACTTTTAGCCATGCATAGTAGTTATTGGTAATGTTTTAAAAATTAGTGTACAATTATGGAATTTAGGTTTGTATTAAAAGGAGGTCTTGTGAGAATTAATAAAGCTACAGCAAAATGGCTGCATAGAATTATGTAAAAAAATGACTGTTAGAAAGTTTAACTTTTAAAGAGTCTAGGTAGTTCTAGAATATGTTCTATAGCGAGATATAGAATAACTGGTAACCATGTGGAGCTTTGAGAGGGAGCAAATATATAAATAAGTGGAAATGTCCCAGGTTCCTGGATGGGAATACCATCATAATTGCCCTATTTAATATATAAGTTTAGTTCATTCCCAGTGAACGTGGCAATAGAATTGAATAAAATTATTCTTATGTTTATGTGGTAGAATATTGATGAAATAATAATTGATAAAGAGGACAATGAAAAGAGATCCAGGCTTGTCCAATGTTTTTATGTCACAAAGCAGAGATAATTAGAATATTAAGTCAAATAATACTAAAAGAATGTGGTATTAGTATTATTAAAGACTAATTTAGAAATACTATAAGAATAGCCATATCATTAGAAGAAAATAAAGAGCTACCCTATAAGAATAGAATGCATAACCAAATAACAAGGAAGGAAACTATTTTTTTAATTTACATCCATGTTAGTTAGCATATAGTGCAACAGTGATTTCAGGAGTAGATTCCTTAATGCCCCTCACCCATCTAGCCCATCCCCCTCCACAACTCTTCCAGCAACCCTCTGTGTGTTCTCTGTATTTAAGAGTCTCTTGTATTTTGTTCCCGTCCCTGTTTTTATATTATTTTTGCTTCCTTATGTTCATCTGTTTTGTATCATAAAGTCCTCAGATGAGTGAAGTCATGTATTTGTCTTTCTCTAATTATCTTAGCATGATACCCTCTAGTTCCATCCACGTAGTTGCAAATGGCAAGATCTCATTCTTTTTGATTGCCGAGTAATACTCCATTGTATTATATATATATTTTTTGATAAGTGATTTTGAGTAAACTGGTTGTTTGGAAGCATGATCAGATTAAATCCATTCCTATTGTCATATTTGTACATTTGTTAACCATTCTTGAGCAATACAATGGGGCAAATGGCTGTAAAATAAGAGGGTAACTGTTGTCTAGTTATTTAAATTTATAATGAAATGCTTTGTTTTATGTATCTTCTCCTATGGCTGTGGACAGCTTGTTTTAAAAATTGTAGTGATATGGCTAGAGAAAGAATCCTTTAGTAATAGTTTCCTGGGTTGGTTAAAAACAGTGGTGTTTTTCACTTGTATTATTTGTAATTTTGAATCACCAGTTATTTATTAATTGTTGAAATTAATGTAACCTTTATGCAACAAACTTTAGTCCTGTACTCTTTCATTCCTTTATAATTGTTAGCCTCTGCTAACATTCATTATGTGTACTTTAAGAAAGTAAACCCTTGCTGTAATGCTTGTCTATACGTTCATACTCGTTTTCTTTTCCTCTCTTTCCCCTTCCTTTTTTTTGTTGTGGTCATACAAAGATTATAATCTCACTGATTTCCAAAACCTTTTTGTTTCCTCCTCCCTCCCTTCCTTCCTTCTTTTAAAAGTTTTTTTTTTCTAGAGAGCACGAGAGCTGGGGAGAGGGGCGGAAGAAAAGAGAGAATCTGAAGCAGGGCTCCAGGCTCAGCACAGAGCCCAGTGTGGGGTTCTGGCCCGGTGACCTGAGTCTGATGCTCAGCCGAGCTACTCAGGCACTCGCGAAACCATTTGTTTTCTAACGGCTTTTCAGAGTCTTTATTGGGTCATTTATGACCATCCAACTTTGAAGATACTTAGCAAAATGTGAATGTACAGAAGTGTTGACATTCTGTGTCTGGTCTTTCTGACATATTATGATAGATAAGAAGTATTATAGATAGATTTTTTTTCATTCAATGTTTCATGGAGTCTTGTTATTCAGGCCGCCTACATGTTATCCAAATACCAGTACTTCGTCTGCCCAGTGGAGTACCGAAGTGATGTAAACTCCTTCGTTACAGAATGTGAGCCCTCAGAACTTTTCCAGCTTCAGAGTTATTCACTTCCTCCCTTTCTAAAGGCAGTGTTGAGACAGGTAAGATAAACATAGTTAAGGATCCTGCATCCCAAAGTTTAAGGTTCATTTAAAAATAGGACTAGACTTTTTACAAGAAATCAATTTTTACATAATTTTAAATTCTATGATACAGAAGTGGTATCACTGTCTACTTAGCATCAATAATATTTCCTGTCCCCTTGCGACTTCCTATTCTCGAACATAAGATGAATATTACGATCACAAACCAGTTGTCTGTTAGGAATTTACTTGATAGTTTGAATGATTCCTGATGGCAATTTATCTTACATTTGTTTTGAAAACATTTTTCAGTATTTCTTAGATTTCTACAAAATCAAATGGGTTACAGAGAGCCTCACTTGTAACTGGTATGAATTGATTCAATTTAAAGGATAATTAAAATACAACAGCTCAAAGATCCCTTGACTTTTAGGGGACCTGTATTAGTACAGAAAGCTTCTGCTTCTGTGAAATCAGTTTCCCTTCCAAAAGCACACTGTAGCCATTTGCAGGCAATGCTGAGGTCTCACTGAAGGCTGTTGACAGGCTGTCCGGTAGAGCCCGGGTGGTCTGCGCCATCAGGACTGGCAGTTGGTTGGTTGAAGTGGGAGTCAAACAGCTGGGTGTGCAATGTGTAAGTGTGTATATCTGAAATATTTTTAACTAAAATCCATAATTTTTTATGAGCAGCTTAACCAACAAATTATTTCGCTCCTTGAGTGCACAATGCATGGATTCCAAAAACTGTTTTCAATGTCTAAGCCATCTGTTATCTGCTGCAAAACTTTTTGACATGACCAGTCTTTGCTTAGGGGCAAGGCCTTTCCTTTGAGAACAGATCCAGAGATTGGTGTTGTGAAGGATCTTTCTTAAACCACACATATTTTTGCACTGTCTACAACTTGTAGTTTCAGTTTATTTAAAGTGGAGCAAGAACTAAGCATTGGCAAAATAATTAGATTGCAGAATTCTTCTCAATTTTTGTTCTCTCTTCCCTGAATCTTTTATAACTGTATTGCTGATGCTCAATTTGGTGATCTTTTTGAAACCAACTTAAAGGCAAAGACCAAATTTCCCCATATTTTTTCATAAAAAATAAAATGAAATACAGTACAAAATTAAAATATATAATTACAAAGTTCTACTGGTAGGAAACAAATTCAGAAATCAACTCAGCTGATTCTTAGTAAGCCTACAGCTCAAGTGTTGTAGAAATTTCTAGATGAACTAGAGTATCCTATCAACTGCAAGATTTTAGTGTGCCAAGTGCTGCCAGCGTGCTTACAGGGAATGGAGAGTGTTGGGTGAGTAGAGGATGGTGATAAGAGCTTACAACGATTTTTCTCCCATGATCCTGAAAGTTTGTGAAGCTAACAAAAATGTGGCAAATGGTTTTTGACTTAGTATTTTTTCGTAGCCCTTAGTTTAGGTGGCATGCTCAAATACAATTTTAATGCGGTTAAACTCTTTCCCCCTTCTTCTCCTTAGGAAACAGTGAGCTTGTATCCTTTCCAGATACACAGCATTGCTCTTTCAACGTTTGCGTCATTGATTGGCCCTTTTGGAGGCTTCTTTGCCAGTGGATTCAAAAGAGCTTTCAAAATCAAGGTGTGTGTTTAGAATCTTTATTACATTATTAGAGAATATAATTAGAGAACATAATAAAGTTGTAATTTGGTTTTTCCTTGGTCTCTCATATTTGGTCCCTGGGCAAAAACTTTTACATCCTAATTGTTTCAGTCTCACAGAAATGCTTCCTGGCTAATTTCGATGTATTCTCTCTCATTAAGTTTTGTTCAGGACATGTTAATACATTTTATTTAAAATTTTTTTAAGTTTACTTATTTATTTTGAGAGAGAGAGTGAGCATGAGCAAGGGAATGGCAGAGACAGAAGAGAAGAGAGAGAACCCAAAGCGGGCCCTGTACTGTCAGCATGGAGCCTGATGTGGGGTTTGAAATCACAAACCAAGAGATCATGACCTGAGCCAAAACCAAGAGTTGGATGCTTAGCCGACTGAGCCAACCAGGTGCCCCATGTTAATACATTTTAAAGTGTCATGTCCACCTAATTTATAGAATGGCATGTGTCACTTAATATTGGGACTTCCAGTGCCCATCCAGGAATCCAGCTATGAATTGTCTGAGGTTTAGTATTGTGCTATAGTCTCCCTTAAAGACACAAGCAGGAGAGCCTTTGCATATCACCATTCATTCTACTAGCTGTGGGCTCAGTAAACTCCTTATATATAGGGAGAAATCATACATTTATTAATCATATTGCAGCTATTCAACTCTAAATTCTGCCACTGTAGTGCAGAAGCCCTGTGAGCAATATGTCAATGAATGGACATGACTGGATTTTAATAAGACTTTATTTACAACAACAGGCAGTGGGCTAGACTTGACCTGTGGGACATAGTTTGCTGATCCCTGTTCCAGATACATAAAGTTATCCTTACATTTTGTTTAATTTAGGTTCTCATAAAGTGACATATATTTGCCCTATTATCTCAGCTGTCCTCACATGCCTCCACTAAGATTGGATGTTGTGCTACTAGGAGACAGAGAGTGGCTCTTGGGGGAGGGGTGACCAGGGCCAGCCTCTCTGGAGGAGGTAGCATGTGAGCAGATGTCTGACAGGAGGAGGAGGATGAGTCCTGTAGAGAAATCTAAGGAAGACAGTTCCAGTAAGTGCAAAGGAGAGGAGGAGCTTAGACTGAAAGGGAGCAAGAACAGTGCGGCTGTGGTAGAGCATAGGCGATCAGACTGCAGAAGCTGATGAGGCCAGATCCCCCAGGGAAAGCCAGGGAAATTAAAAAAAAAACCTAACTCAGTGAGCACTTGCAGTGGGGAAGATACCATGTCAGTTGGAAAGTAGTATAAGATGTTGTCCCTGTTCTCAAGATGCTCACTGCCTGCTAGAGGAGAAAACACATGTGCCCAAGGAACCACAGCAACAGGCGAGCATGAAGAGTGTCCTGAAAGGCTGCAAACAGCTGAGTGGAGCAGACTTAATGTGGCTCTCGTGTGCATTGGTTAGTAGGGAAGAGAAGAAAGGAGATGTGTTGGCAAATAGTAACCAAAGAATTTTTCAGTAACTTTTAAATAGAGAAAAATTACATTTAGAATGATATTTTCTATAGCAGTCTCTAATTCAGGGTTTCTTGTGAATGATGATACTATTTTGCATGTCCGAAATGAAGGTGTAATAGCTGTTGGGTTTAGACGTTTTCAGGCTGCCTGGGTGGACTACACGGGCACTCCATCATTTCCATCTTCTCAGCACTCAGATGTGTCTTTACAGAGTCCGTTGGCGAGATGTGCTCACCATTCCCTCAGTTTGGCCATTTAATGGACTAATGTGTCCCACGTGATCTATTTTGATTTTATTTTTACCCTAAAACGTAAGGAAAAGAATATGTATTACAACAGCAAAATATTTATTTCAGAGTAAAAACTGTTAGACTGAACATGAATTAAAACCAGGTATAAATCTGTCAACACTAAAATAGCTCCTCAAATAACTTCTGGTTAAACAGAAAATGAGACTAGAACAATATTAGGTTAATACTAGATGATAGTGCTTTTGATTTAGAAAAAGCCTTATTAACTAAAAAAGTTAGTGCTAGATTTAATATTAAATTAGTGTTGTATGTTGCTGGTCAATTCAGTAATCATTCTAACATGGGCACACATTTGAAAGATGGGATTTTAATTTGTTAGACGTGTTCTAGTAAGTTTGCATTTAGGGGGGAAATCCTGTAGTGAAGTATTTTCCTGAGAACCCATGGTCCCAGAGAGACATTTCCAGCTAGGAATTTTATAGCAGGTGATCTTTTGAAAATTTACTCATATGTTTGTTTCTGAAGGACTTTGCAAACACCATTCCTGGACATGGCGGAATAATGGACAGATTTGATTGTCAGTATTTGATGGCAACTTTTGTGCATGTGTACATCACAAGCTTTATAAGGTACTTTTTGATTTTTAAACAGTGTTTTTTATTAGATAATTTGAGTTCTCCTTTTCATAGACATTAGTTTGAGTTACTTTTTTTATTGGTGGTAACATAATTATCAAAAGGAAATGATGGCCCATGGAGCTGTCACATACTATAACCCTGGAAGTATGGTTAAATTATATTATTTTACATATATTTGAACAACTTAATAGTGGAAGTCATGGTCTTTCATAGGACCAAGGTAAGATCTAATTAAAGTGGTTAATACTGGGCTGGAATATTAGAAAATTTAAATTAAAAAAATTTTTTTTAATGTTTTTTATTTATTTTGGAGAGACAGAGACGGCGCTAGCAGGGGAGGGTCAGAGAGAATGGGAGACACAGAATCCGAAGCAGGCTCCAGGCTCTGAGCTGTCAGCACAGAGCCTGATGGAGGGCTCAAACCTACGAACTATAAGATCATGACCTGAGCTGAAGTCGGATGCTCAACCGACTGAGCCACCCAGGTGCCTTGGAATATTAGAAAATTTCTCATTTTCTGTGGTACAAGGATAGTGAATACTAATTAAAAAGGAGGAGAACATAATTCATCCAGTCCCCCAGTTATTGCTTGAGTGTCTCTGATGTGTTGGGGAGTCTTCTAGGATATATCACAGAGAACAAAAGGAAGTTCCTTCCCTCAGAGCTTATATTCTTACTGGGGAGTTGAAGGGAAAAGGTGCAGAAGTGAAAACAAATAAGCATAGCTTTTCTGGTGGTTCTAAGTGTGAGGGAGAAAAACAGAGCAGGCCAGGGATTATGGTTGTATGCGGGCTGGAGAGGTAGGTCAGTGGGAGGGCATTGCTATTTTATAAAGGGTGGCTTATTCTTGTTAAACCTTAAGGTTTTGGATCTGCCCTAAAATGCCAGTTTGGGGTATGAAAGCCAACTTCAGCAACCACAAATTAACTTTATTTTCCATGGTTCTACTAAGTGTCTGACCACAGAACACATGTATTTCTTTCACAGAGTATCTGGAGTGAAACTCTTATTTGTAGATCCATAGATACATATTTTAAATATATGCTCAGAGCAGTGTAGGAGTTTTTGTATTAATTTCTATTTTTCTTGCGCAGTCTTGTTAGGAGTTTATTACATCGATCTTCCAAATTCTGGCTTTGTGAACTTCCTATTTCATTGATATCCACTCACATCTTTCATTCCTTTATCTTTCTTTAGATTGAATTTGCTGTTGCTTTTTGAACTTTATGAGATAAACTTACAGAATTTCATTCGTCTTGCCTAATATATTCATCTAAGACTCTAAATTCCCTCTCAAGTACTGCCTTAATCAGTTACAAATACTTCCTGATTTCCAGTGTAATAATCTTCTTTGACATGTGGATTATTTAGAAAGGTATCGATCACTTTCCAGACAAATGGAGATTTCTCAATCTCCTTCCATTATTGACTTTTGCTTTAATTCCACTGTGGTCAGAAAACATACTCTTGAATTCAGTTTCAGTTTTTAATATTTGCGGAGACTTGTTTTTGGCCGCAGCGAACTACCTCTCTGGGGATGTGTTCATGTGCACAGGGAACAAGCGTGCGTTCTGTGGTCCGGGGACAGGGGTTGTTCTTGCCAGTTAGGTGAAGTTTAGCTCCATCTTCTGAACTGATTTTTTGGGTTGGTTTGTTTATTTTGTCCATCTTTTCATTCTATGAGGAAGAGAGCTTTGTCAGAATCTCCCACTGTGATTGTAAATTTACCTATTCCTGTCCTGCCAGTTTTTGCTTTATGTATTTCGAGGTTGTCTTAGGTATATACACACTTAAGGCTGTCCTGTGTCCCTATTGAGTTGCTCCTAAGGTCATTATATAACATCCATCTTGATATACTACTTGCTTAAAGCCTATTTTGTTGGATCCTAGAAGAGCTACATCAGCCTTTGTTTGGTTAGTGTTTATATAGGATTTCTTTGTCTAGCCTTTCGTTTTTAGTATTCCTTTCTCCCTATATTTAAAGTGTGTTCTCTTCTAACAAGCATATAGCTTGATTTTTCTTATAACCAGGATGACAAACTTTGTGCTTTTAATTGGAATATTTAATCCATTGATATGATTTCTTTATTGATGTCTTTGACTATTAGTAGTTAATGCTCAAATCCTTAGAACTCTATTTTCAGATAGTAGCAGCTTTTAGGGCATTAACTCAAACTTTTTTTTAACCTGCTATTCTCTCAGTAGAGAAGAGTCATGCTGTCTACCATTTGAAGGCAAATATTTAGATTATTAGAAATACAGGGCAAGTGCCAGGATGCATCTAGCTGGGAGCACCTGCTGACATAATTTTGCATTTAGCTGAACTTGCTAGAATATACCCTTCCTTTTCTCTGTGGGTCCCTACTCTGGGTTTGTTATGAAGTTGCTGAATCTTGAAGAGAAGTAAGACAAGCTGTGCCCTGACTTGAGAGGACAGTGGCTGTGAGAGACAGATGGCCACACTCTTGGCAAACGAGCAGAGCCACGTGCAGGAAGGTAACCCCTGGGATGGCTGATCTGTGCCATCGTGCAGTTTTTTTAATCAGAGATTTTTGTTACATTATCCCTGCATAGCAGACATTTCTTTGTTGCTGGCTTTTCTATTTCCTATAATTCCATTTGAACTGACAGTCCTTACTGTAAATCATAAATTTAGTTGCCCATGTAAATGTATTTCTCAGAATTCAGTGCCATTCTCCATAGATCATTTATGTCTTGCTTTTTCCCATTGGATTTTACTAATCTGTCTTTACAAAAAGGAAACCATACTCTGCTTTTCTGATTCAAATGGACTGTAGAAATTGCAAAGAACAATACATATACATTAAATTCTGAATTAGGTTCATTCTGAATTGGACAAAATGGCACTCAGGAAGATCCTACAGGTGTAAATGGTCTGGGAAGTTACAATCTCCTGACTGCAAAAGTGTCCCAGCAGGGAAAGGGTAGGAGTCCTGTTTAGGACCTTTTCTGACTGAGAGTGCAACACCGAAGGGGGGAAGAGACGGGATGGAGTGGGGATGCTGGGGAGCGGACCCAAAGGTTGCTGAGGTCGCTGCTTGAGGAGAGGCCCTGTGCTGCCCTTGAGATGAGCTCAGGAGGTGCCGTGGTGTCACTCCAGTGCCAGCCAGGCTCGTTTCCTTAACCCTGGGACTCCTGGGGCTGGGGGTGATGGGGAAAGGCTGTCTGCCTCCTTTCAACTAGAATAGACCCACTTTTGTTTCTGTGTTGGGGTTAACCCAAGACTTTTTTTAGACAAAGGCTGTGCCATCTACTGCAGATCCTGGGTCAGTACCCTTTGTGCTATGTCTCTTGAACGTTTGTAATTCCACAGGGGCATTTCTTGAAGTTGAATTTTTTTTTAAATTTTTAATGTTTGTTTATTTTTGAGAAAGAGAGACACACACACACACAGAATCTGAAGCAGGCTCCAGGCTCTGAGCGGTCAGCACAAAGCTCAGTGTGGGGCTTGAACTCATGAACCATGAGATCATGACCTGAGCTGAAATCTGACCCTTAGCCAATTGAGCCACCCAGGTGCACCTGAAGCTAAAAATGTAAAGTCTGTTTTCAAGTCCTCTTTTGACTTATCTTCATCCACCAGGAATTTTGATAGTTTTTGTGTCTAATCAGCTGTCTTCACCTTTCAATCAGGTTGCCCTTTTGAGAAGTTTTATAGAACCTAGATTTGCATCCGCTAAACTGCCTAGTGTGGTTCCTGAGTTTTGGTGTTGGTGCAGTCTTCCTAAATCTAGACTGTGTGCCTCTCAGTGCAGAATGCTTCTGGGGTTTTTTTCCTCCCTTTGACACTGTCATTCTGCGCTTAAGTGCATGATTTATTTTCAGTTGGAGGTATATGCTTCCTTGAGCTCTCTTAAAATAGCCTGAACTTGCTTTGTCCTCAGGGGTCCAAATCCTAGCAAAGTGCTACAGCAGCTGCTGGTGCTTCAGCCGGAACAGCAATTAAATATTTACAAAACCCTCAAGACTCATCTCATTGAGAAAGGAATCCTGCAACCCACCTTGAAGGTATAGTTGGGTCCAGAACGGGAAGGACTGACAATAAGGAATTCTGCAGAGAAGCACTGACAGATGAAATTTTGTAATTGTACAGACAACTGGTTGAAATTGCAATAGATGGAGGTTTTACAGACATGAATCTTTCTTCTCTGAAATTACTGTGAATATTTAACAAACACTTGAGCTAAGTTATGAAATCAGTAGCAAATTATCAGCAAAAGATCCTGTACTTTTTTCTAAAGTGTATTTTCTGATGTTAACTTCCTTCCCCTGACTTGGCCTAGGTTTCGTAACGTAAAAGACTTTGTGTTTCAAGGAGTCAGACAGAAAAAGAGTAAATGAAGGCTGTCTTAAGATTGCATCTGGCACTGTGCCCTTTGCACAACTATTTACTTTTGTAGTTGGAGCTGCTCTTAATTTTATCAAAATGTTTTATGTAAGGCACAATAGGAAGTTAGTTCTCCTGCACTTCCTCCTCCTAGTCTGAAGTTGCTTCTGAGGGGCTATGTTGGATCCAAAAAAAAGCTTGTCTGCTTTTCAAAGAAGTAATCATTTGCCAGGGAAAAACATTCCACTTTTAGGTAGGTTCAAAAAGAGCAGACCTCAAACTCTACTCCTGATAAAATTGTTTGGAAAAACATGACCTTGCAAAAAATTCTCAAGAAAAACAAAGGAGAATTCTGCTACGAAGAACATCGCGTCCGCAGCCTCCACAGCCGGGAGAAGCTCAGGAGGCGGCGTGAGATGGTGGGGCGCGACACGGGCTACCTCTTGGTCATTCTCTGCTTTTCCTCATTGCCCTGTGAACTGGTTTCCTTCAGTTCTGCAGCCTCAAGCACATATGATCAGTATAGAGGGTGGCAAGTAGGGGTGGAGGCTGAAGCAGAGAGGGGGTGCTCAGCCGGGCGAGAGTAGCCCTTCCCCAGGTGAGGGTCGGCTGCCGCGCCCTGGGGGCCTCCCTGCTGGTGCCTGTGAAGCCGGCGGACACTCACCTGGGAAGGAAGAGATCTGCCTGGAGACCCAACCCAGACGAGCTCCGCGGGAACCGCTAATCTTTGTTCCGTTCTCTTTCACATCATGTCATAAAATCTGAGGACAACAGCTGATTATTTTTTTCTTCCAAGAATGAAAATCAAGCCGAAGTGATTCTCCTCTTCAGAACAAAAAGCACATGAATGCCAAACCTTTTGCTGTTGGACTGGACACTGTAACCAGAGAAGAAATGTATTGTCATCAGTGAATGTAAATAACCCACTGTTGCTGTGTGCCCCCTGTACTCCTATTTATTGTATTGAACAGTTGGCATTAAACCTTCAGAAGTTGCCTAGTGTTCCTTGGCTAACTGTTCAGAGAGGAGAAATAGATATATTTTAAAGAATGTTTTGCTAATGAAAAGAGTAAATATTTTTGTTTAAATCAGAAATAAATTTCAATTATTTTGTATTTCTGTTCTACTACTCTACCCGAGATAGGAAATAATATATCTGCTTGGGATCCCTGGATGTAAATCTGTAACTACTAGCTTCATCATGTGCACCACACGATTATAGTAGATGGAGTTAAACACGTACCAAGAGTCTGATTTTTTTGGTTTGGCGCGTGTGCGGCCGGTTCGTCGGCCCCGGAGGTGCTCAGTCAGCGTCAGTTCATACTGTCCTGCCAGAACCTAGCAACGGGCACTGGGAATGTTGTTACAGGAGGGAATGATTCCTTTCAAAGTCAGGCTACCTACAAGTTCATGTTCAGCACCTCTCCTTTGTAGTTGCCTCATTAAAAGCTCCAAATGTTGATCCTAAAAGCATTTAGATTAGCAAAGTTTAAAAAATAAAATGAAAACACTGTAACAGGAACTTACGTTGAAAACTTGGTGGTTTGCACAATTAAGAACTGCTTGGAGACAGTTCCTTCCACGTTTTTCTGTAAAGCAATGGGTGAGGCGCTACAGTACAGAATTATAAGAGCATTACTGAATACATGTATTGTAAAATCAATATTATAAACAAAATATGAAGCTAGAAATATTTGGGGTCACAGTATAGCTTTCCTCAAATATGATTTTAGAGGTGGGTGTACATTATTCTATATGTAAAAAAGTAAATTATTTAACAGAGCTCTAAAGATTGACCTTTTTAGTGTACTTTTATAGCATGTATATTAAATAGAATATATTTTAGCAAAAGATTGCCATAAAACCCTGACTTTGATCATTTTTATACTTGCACCATGAAGAGGGCTTAAATTCCAGTGTAGGAATGTGGTAATAGAAAAAGACGACTAGGGACTTCCTTCACAGTAATGGCTAATTGTTCCAAATTTGCTATCTTTGGAGGTACTCTAATTGTATTAACTGCTTGACTTTTTAACCTGTGGGATGCAAATGTTTCCTCAGTGCTTTTCCCATTGTCCTGGTGGTGCATATACATTTACTGTCTGTGAATAAAAATACCACACCCTTATCCCCCCTCCCCCTTGATACTTTGGTTTGAACAAAGACAGTATCACCTTGTTCAGTGAAAAAGAAAAAAGTAGAAATACTGTATATGGGTAGGAGATAGCTTACGATTTGTGTCAATGAGTTCTCTGAATCTTTTACTGAAACTGAGATAGGAAAATAAAATTGAAACAAATCACATTTTAACTTGGTTGTGCCATTTTCTCATCAGAGAAGAATCATTCGTTCATTCAGCCCACATTTACAAAGTGACAGCAGATGTGTAAGCGTCGCATACTGTGTCTGTTCCATCACCAACATCGACAGTGACACCTTCAGGGTGGGGTCCGTGGCTCTGTGACGGTGGAGCATGTGTGTTTGTGGAGAGATGATGTCCTCTTTATAGAGGACTGAAGTTTTATATTTGCCACAGTTACACATTTAGTTTTGTGAATCTCTGATCCAGCCCCCACTAGAGCTTTAAGCTATACGGACCCTGAATAGTGTCCGTTTTGAGCAGCCATCGTGTTTCCTGTGTCTGGCTCCCATGCCAGCACTCTCGAAGCCCTCAACCCTCTGAACAGTGAATGAGTGTGGAGTCTCAGACCCAACTGTGTGCATTCCTACTGGCCTTCCTTGGAGAGCCCCTCCTCGCCTGCCCCAGTTTTCATTTTGCATGACTTTAAAATGGATGTCATTATTCCTAGTTCCTACGGTTAAGGAGTAAGTAAACACTATGAATATACCATGATTTTGTCCAGCATAGAGGAGCTGATTAGGAATCCTTAGTTTCCTTTCTTCCTATCTGCTCATCCATTGCCCATATCCAGTGCAAAGTGACAGTTTGGTAGAACTGACCAAAAAGGTAACTGCATTTTGCCACTTACAATTAAGGTGGTGTTTACATTAAGTGTTCCTTGAATGGCAGACAGCCCATCTGTTCAATTCAGCAAACCTAGAATGTTTCCCAGACATCCAGCACTGCGCTTGTTCTGGCCCCAAGAACAAGAACTGGAGTTCTCTAGTCACAGAGACAGAGGTAAGCTGTGTGAGGTGAATGCAGGTTGGGGCTATGACAAACGTATAAGCCAGAGGGAGGAAATAGGAGACCACCATTCTGACCTCCAGAGAGGATCTGTCTGCCTTATAAACTGTCCACAGCCAGCTCGTGCCACCTGTTCCAGAAACTTTACGAAGTTTAAATGTCAAGCCTTAACGAGGGGCTCCATTTGGGATGCTGTATGTTGTGTCTGCCAAAAAAAAAAAGGCAGGTCTAGACAACTGAACCAGAATCATACCTGTCCTACCTTAATCCCATGGTCTTCCTCTTCTTGTGCAAAGGGGAGGAACATTCTTGAATCATTAGATAACATCGAGACTCATTTAGTAAGTGTGGATGAATGGAATGGTATTTGATAATGGCAAAGTGGGTTTCTACACAGAGCTGAGAAACTACAGCTTGGTTCTCCAATTGTGTACAAAGGACATGTGGTTGTAAAGCACTAGCCTTGTTGGTCACATGAGAAAATCAGGGAGGGAAGGTCCACCCAACAGTGGCCTCTTAGAGGATGAAATCTCAAACTGTTTTCTGTCAAACTTACAGCACAGCAGTACGGTTTGGGGCCTGAGCTCTCCCCCTTCTTTCCACTGTGCATCCTGCTGGAGTTTGATGGGTCCAGGCGGTTTTCTGTTCAAACGTGCAATGTCAACCTTCAGACATGACCTAAAGAATGATAAGTTTGGAGAAAGTTTTTCAGTAATCTCAAGTATATTTTGATCAAAGTATATTTTGATTTTGATTTGAATTTTAATCTCAAAAACTTGTGAGGAAAAGGAACCCAAAGGCTTTAGCTAGTATAGGTAAGACACAAAATTAAATTGTCAGCAATTCTATTTGTTTTTTCTTTCTTCAACAGCTTTATCAAGAGTTTATGTACCATAGCATTCTACAAACATTACCACATCCAGTTTGAGACTATTTCCATCATGCCACGGAGTTCCCTGGTGCCCGTGTGCAGCTAATCCCCACTCCAACGCCCAGTCTTTGGCAACCACTACTCTGCTTTCTGCCTCTATAAATTTGATTTCTCTGGACAAGTCATCTAAGTGGAATCATACAGTAGGTAGTGTTTTGAATCTGGCATAATATCTTTGCGTGTATCAGTACTTCATTCCTTTTTATGAATACCGTATTTTGCTGACCTACTTCCCAGTGGCATTTGGGTTTTTTCCAATTTTGGGTTATGAAAAATGCTGCTATGAATATTTGTGGACATGTCTTTGTGTGGTTATGCCTTCATTTCTCTCAGATTTCTAAAGATGGAATTGCAGGGTCATATGATGTTTAACTTTTAAAGAAATGCCCAAGCTGTCTAAAGGGCTGTACACTCTTACATTCCTGCAAGCAGTGTACAAGGGCTCCAGTTTCTCTACAGCCTCACCAAAGCTCAGCACCATCAATCTTTTTAATGATAGCCATTCTTGCTGGGATATAGAGGATCTTGTGGTGATTTCAGTTGCATTTCCCTAATGGCTAATGGTGCTGATCATCTTTTCATGTGCTTATTTGCCAGTTGTAGATTTGTAGATCTTCCCTAATGAAATGTCCATTCATATCTTTGCCCATTTTTACATGGGTTTTCTTCTTCTTGAGTTGTAAGAGATAGTATATATCCTGGATAACAAACCCCTTATCAAATTTGTGACTTGTAATTATTCTCTCCCTGGCTGTAGTTGTCTTTTGGGTTTCTTTCTGCCTTTTCTTTCTCTTTTTTCCTTTCTTTTCCTTTCATTTCTCTTTATCCTTCCTTCCTTTCTTCTTCCCTTACTCCATCCCTTCCTTTCCTCCTTCTTTTCTTTCTTTTTTCATTCTTAAGATTTTTTTAATTTTAAAATTCAAAGCAGAGGAGCCAAGATGGCAGAGATGAAGGGAGCTCTGTAAACTTCATCTGCCCTATCTATCGAAGTGAGAAGGACATTACCCTCATCTGCAAGAGCGGAAGGAGAAAATACAGACTTCAGAAAGAAGACAACCTCAAAGATGCCTGAGGCTACCCAAAGAAACAAGCCAAAGTGTGCATGATGGCGAGTCCCAAATATCGCCAAGTAGGGAAATCAAATATTCAAAGGCACAACAAGAGAAATTCAGAGACACCATTAACAGTATATTTCCTGAAACGACAGGCCCTGGACAGTCAATAAGCCTCCTTCAAGAGAGCAATATTAACAGGTGCACAGTGCACAACGAGCTTTTTAAAGCTGACAAGAGACAGAAAACTAGCAAAAATGACAAAACGAAGGAACTCTCCCCTGAAGAACCTCCAGGAAGAAGTCACAGCCACAGAACTGCTCAAGCAGATCTAGACAACATGCCTGATCAAGAATTTAAAAAACTTGTCATAAAATTAATCACTGAGTTGAAAAGGCATCAAAGAAGCAACTGTACAATGACTAGGAACTTTGAAAATAGGTGTGATGAGTTAAAAAAGGCTATAAATGAGGTGAATAACAAAATGGAGGCAGCCACCTCAAGGATTCATGAGGCAGAGAGAAGAATAGGTGAATTAGAAGAGATAGTTATAGCAAAAGAGGAAGCTGAAAAAAAGAGAAATTGATCCAGGAGCAGGAAAGGAGAATTCGAGACCTGAGTGATAGAATCAAATGGAACAACATCCGTATCATAGGAATTCCTGAAGAGGAAGACAGAGAGAAAGGTCATGAAAGGATACCAGACCACATTATAATTGAGAATTTCCCAAATATCGGAAAAGAAATAGACATTCAAATTCAAGAGGCACAAAGAACCCCCTTAAGACGTAATATGAATCGGCCTTCAGCATGACATATCATAGTGAAACTGGCAAAATATAAAGATAGAGAATTCTGAAAGCAGCTAGGGAGAAAAGGGCCCTCACGTACAAAGGGAAACCTATCAGAGTGGTTACAGACCTATCTAATGAAACTTGGCAGGCCAGGAAGGAATGGCAGGAAATCTTCAATGTGATGAACAGAAAAAACATACAGCCAAGAATCCTTTATCCAGCAAGCCTGTCATTCAAAATAGAAGGAGAAATAAAGGTGTTCCCAAATAAACAAAAATTGAGAGAATTCATGACCACCAAACCAGCCCTCCAAGAAATCCTAAGAGGGACTCTATGAGGGAAATATTGCAAAGAGTGCCAGAGACACCACTATAAACATGTGGGAGAACACAATGACTCTAAACCCACATTTCTCAATAATAACACTGAATGTAAATGGACTGAATACTCCAACCAAACAACACAGGGTAGCAGAATGGATAAAAAAAACAAAACCCATCTATTTGCTGTCTACAAGAGACTCATTTTCGACCTGAAGATACATTCACGTTGAAAGTAAAGGGATGGTGGAGTGCCTGGGTGGCTCAGTCGGTTAAGCCTCCGACTTCGGCTCAGGTCAGATCTTGCATTCGTGGGTTGGAGCCCCGCGTCACGCTCTGTGCTGACAGCTAGCTCAGAGCCTGGAGCCTGTTTCTGGTTCTGTGTCTCCTCCTCTCTCTGCCCCTCCCCCTCTCATGCTCTGTCTCTTCTCTATCAAAAAAAAGTTTTTTTTAAATTTAAGAAAAAGTAAAGGGATGGAGAAATATCTATCATGCGACTGGAAGCCAAAAGAAAGGTGGAATAGCCATACTTATATCAGACAAACTGGACTTTACAGTAAAGGCAGTAACAAGAGATAAAGAAGGACATTATATAATAATAACAAGGTATCTCCATCAGGAAGAGCTAACAATTATAAATATCTATCTGCCAAATTCAGGAGCACCCAAATACATAAAACAATCACAGACAAACAATCATATTGATAAGAATGTGGTAATTGCAGGGGACTTTAATACTCCATTGACAGCAATGGATAGATCAACCAGACAGAAAATCACTAAAGAGGCAAGGGACCTGAACAACGCATTAGAACAGATGGAACTGATAGATATATTTAGAACTCTGCATGCTGAAGTTAGGAAATTCACCTTCTTCTCAAGTGCACATGGCACATTCTCCAAGATAGATCACATACTGGGGCATAAAGCAGCCCTCCATAAGTATAAACAAATAGAGATCATACCATGCACACTTTCAGATCACAATGCTATGAAACTTGAAATGAACCACAGGAAAAAGTCTGGGGAAAACCTCCAAAAATGTGGACGTTAAAAACCACCCTACTAAAGAATGATTGGGCTAATCAGGCAATTAGAGAAGAAATTAAAAAATATATGGAAACCAATGAAAATGAAAATACAACAATCCAACATCTCTGGGATGCAGCAAAGGCAGTCCTAAGAGGAAAGTATATTTCAATCCAGGCCAATTTCAGCAAACTAGAAAAAGCACAAATTCAAAATCTAACAGAGCACCTACTGAAACTAGAATGGAAGCAGCAAGAGCACCCCAAACCCAGCAGAAGAAAAGAAATAATAAAGATCAGGGCAGAAATAAACAATATAGAATCCAAAAGAACAGTTGAGCAGATCAATGAAACCAAGAGTTGGTTCTTTGAAAAAATAAAATTGATAACCTCTAGCCAGGCTCCTCAGAAAGAAAAGAGAGAGCACCCAGATAGACAAAATCATGAATGAAAAAGGATCTATTACAACCAATCACTCAGAAATACAAGCAATCATCAGAGATTACTATGGAAAATTATATGCCAACAAACTGGACCACCTAGAAGAAATGGACAAATTCCTAAATGCACATGCACTGCCAAAATTCAAACAGGAAGAGATAGAAAGCATGAATAGACCGATAACCAGTGAAGAAATCAAATCCGTTATCAAAAATCTCCCAACAAATAAGAGCCCAGGGTCAGATGGCTTCCCAGGGGAATTCTATTGGACATTTAAAACAGAGCTAATACCCATTCTTCTCAAACTATTCCAAAAAATAGAAATAGAAGGAAAACTTCCAAACTCATTCTACAAAGCCAGC
>NC_043700.1:128191982-128193311 GCF_006229205.1 Suricata suricatta | reverse complement strand
GAAATTGCTGTGGTTGAGGTCAAGGAGGTTGTTTCCTACTTTCTCCTCGAGGGCTTTGATGGTTTCCTGTCTCACATTCAGGTCCTTCAGCCATTTTGAGTTAATTTTTGTGTATGGTGTAAGAAAGTGGTCTAGTTTCATTCTTCTGCATGTTGCTGTCCAGTTCTCCCAGCACCACCTGCTAAAGAGGCAGTCTTTTTTCCACTGCATATTCTTTCCTACTTTATCAAAAATTAATTGGTCGTACATTTGTGGGCCCAGGTCTGGGTTCTCTATTCTATTCCATTGGTCTATGTGTCTGTTTTTGTGTCAATATCATACTGTCTTGATGATGACAGCTTTGTAGTAGAGGCTAAAGTCTGGGATTGTGATGCCTCCCATTTTGGTTTTCTTCTTCAATATTACTTTGGCTTTTCGGTGTCTTTTGGGGTTCCATACAAATTTGAGAATAGTTTGTTCTGGCATTAAGAAGAATGTTGGTGCAATTTTGATGGGAATTGCATTGAATGTGTAGATTGCTTTGGGTAGTAATGACATTTTCACAATGTTTATTCTTCTGCTCCATAAACAGGGAATGTTTTTCCATTTCTTGGTGTCTTCTTCAATCTCTTTCATAAGTTTTCTATAGTTTTATCATATAGGTCTTTTACATCCTTGGTTAGGTTTACTCCTAGGTATTTTTTGGTTTTTCATGCAATCGTGAATGGGATCAGTTTCTTAATTTCTCTTTCCGCTGCTTCATCATTGGTGTATAGGAATGCAACTGATTTCTGTACATTGATTTTGTAACCTACAACTTTACTGAATTCATTGATCAGTTCTAGAAGGCTTCTGGTGGAGTCTGCCAGGTTTTCCATGTAGAGTATCATGTCATCTGCAAAAAGCGAAAGTTTGACTACTTCTTTGCCAATTCTGATGCCTTTTATTTCCTTTTGTTGTCTGATTGCTGATGCCAGAACTTCCAGCACTATGTTAAACAGCAGTGGTGAGAGTGGTCATCCCTGTCGTGTTCCTGATCTCAGGGGGAAAGCTCTCAGTTTTTCCCCATTGAGGATGATATTAGCTGTGGGCTTTTCATAAACTACTTTTATAATGTTTAGGTAAGTTCCTTCTATTCCGACTTTCTCAAGGGTTTTTATTAGAAAGGGTGCTGTATTTTGTCAAATGCTTTTTCTGCATCTATCGACAGGATCATAAGGCTTTCATCCTTTCTTTTGCTCATGTGATGGATCACATTGATGGATTTGCGAATATTGAACCAGCCCTGTAACCCAGGAATGAATCCCACTTGATCATGATGGATAATTCTTTTTATATGCTGTTGAATTC
>NC_043700.1:128043457-128191882 GCF_006229205.1 Suricata suricatta | reverse complement strand
CAGTTTATCCATTCACCTACTGACGGACTTCCTGCTTGCCTCCGAGTCTTGGCAACTATGAACAAAGCTCCTGTAAACATCAGTGTGCGGTAACATCAGGTTTTAGGTGAACATAATTTTTCATCTCCCTTGGATAAAATTTACCAACAACTATATATAGTTGGTGGATCACATGGTAAACATATGCTCAGTTTTGTAAGAAACTGCTAAGCCGTCTTCCAAAGTGTGCGTACCATTTTGCATTCTTACCAGCAGTGAAGAAGAACTCCCAGGGTGTCAGCTGCAGGCCAGCATTTGGTTTTGCTGGTATCCTAGAGTGTAGGCGTTCTAATAGACGTGTATTTTCACTGGAATTTCCCTAATGATGTATGATGCGGAGCATCTTATTTTAAACAAGTTTATTTAAACAAAACATTTGACTTGGGAAAATGACTTAGGATTTATTTCTTTGCGATTTATCCCTACTTAAAGACAGACTGCCCTACATGTAACAGCTCCATACAAAAAAAGTTATAAAATCATCCTTGGTTTTACAATGGGAAATAAACGTTAAATTCTCCAATTGAACAAGGTGTGCAAGGATTTTCCTGTTGTTCTTTTTTTGTTAAACAGTGAGAGCAAAATAACTTATTGGAACATAAAGGTTGAGCTGAATGAACATGCCACTAATGGAGAAAAGGAGTATTTTCACAGAATCAGTATTTTTCCATATCCCATCTCCATTTGATATTGATCAATCCCATTGGCCATTTAGTTAAAAAAAATGCAATGTGCTTGTACACATATAGTTACTTTATGTACAATAAAGTAATGGAGAAGGGGGAAATGAGAGAATAGAGAAAATTATTCTGTAGTAGTAGTCAGAATGTGGTAGAACCAAATTGCGGTTTTCTAATTGAGAATGTCTTCTTGGTCTGGAGTGACAGAGTTCTGGAGGGAAGTAGCAGGCTCCCTTTTGAGTAGACCTGGCCTTTCTGCCGCTGAGTCACACCATTTGTATCTTCATCTTCCATCTCCAACTGTGTGGGTGTGTCTTTCACTGATTGGCTGCCCATCCAATCAGAATCAGATCCGCCTCATTGAGAAACCCTCCTAAAGTAGCAGCAGCCCGCCTTGCTTCAGAAATCCACAGGTTTCTCATTCCGGATAAAAGAGCATCTAGCTACTTTCAGCTGCTGACATGTGAAAGACGAAGACCCCTTGGGCTCTTTGTTGGCAGTGGCAAGGGCGGGAATCCTCTCAACTGCTTCCCTGCAGAGGTCCCAGGTCTGCACGGCTTGGTGCACAGGCAGCACCAGCAGCGGAACAACATCTTTCCATATGCTTGTCCTCTGGACATCCGTCTGGTGAGGTGCCTGTTAAAGGTCTTTGATCCATTTTCCTTTTAGTGGGGTTGTTTTCTTACTGTTAAGAGTTCTTGTATATTTTGGACGACAGTCCTTTATCACATGTGTCTTTTGCAAATATTTTCTACCAGTCTATGGCTTATCTTCTCATTCTCTTGACATTTTCTTTTGCAGGACAGAAATTTTAGTTTTAATTTAGTTCAGCTAATCAATTCTTTCTTTCATGAATCATGCCTTGATGTAGTAACCATGGCGTAGTTACTATGTGATATGTAGTTATTATGTAGCTGCTATGATGTAGTAACTATGACGTAACAACAACCTAGATGTTGTCTTCTAGGTTTTCTGTTATATTCTAGTTTTATAGTTTTGCATTTTACATTTAGGTTCACGAGCCATTGAGGTAATTTATGTAAAAGGCGTCACATTTTTGTCTACATTCACTCTTTTTTTATATGTGGATGTCCAGTTGTTTTAGTACCTTTTTAAAGTTTATTTATTTTGAGAGAGGGACAGCATGAGTGGGGGAGGGGCAGAGAAAGAGAGAGAGGGAGAGAATCCTAAGCAGGCTCCGCACTGTCAGTGCAAAGCCCGACAGAAGGCTTGAACTTATGAAACTGAGAGATCATAACCTGAGCTGAAACCAAGAGTCAGATGCTTAACCAACTGAGTCACCAGGGGCCAGTTTCTTGTAATGTTTACACTCCATTGTATAGCTTCTGCTCCTTTGTCAAAATCATTTGACTGTGTGCTTCTACTTCTGGGCTCTGTGTTCTGTTCCACTGATCTGTAAACTTTTTCTTTTGCCAATCCCACACTGTCTTGATTATTGTAGCTAAGTCTTATTTACAGCTTATGACTTATCACTTACCTTAAATAAGTCTTCAGACTGGGTAGTGTCAATCTTCCAACTTTGTTCTCCTACAATATTGTGTTGGCTATTCTGGGTCTTTTGCCTCTCCATATAAACTTTAGAATCAGTTTATTGATAACCACAAAAAATTTGTTGGGATTTTAATTAGGATTGCATTGAATCTATAGATTAAATTGGGAAGAAATGATTATTTTGACAATATTGAGTCTTCTTATCCATGAACACGGACTCTCTCCACTTATTTCTTTGTGTCTCAGAATTTTGTACCTTTCCTCATAGAGATCTTGTATGTATATTGTTAGATTTATATGTAAGTATTTCATTTTGGGGATGCTAATGTAAATAGCATTGTGGTTTTAAGTTCCACCCATCCATTGCTGGTATATAGGAAAGTGACTGGCTTGTGTATATTATCCTTATATCCTGCAGCCTTTCTCTACCTGCTTATTACTTTCAGGAGGTTTTTTGGTTGATTTTTAAAAATTTTTCTACATACAATAATATCATCTGCCAACAAAGACACAGTTTTATGCCTTTCTTCTCAAACTGTATATTTTTATTTCTTTTTGTTTTATTGCATGAGTGGGAACTTCCAGTATGATTTTGAAAAGGAATGGTGAGTGGGGACATCCTTGCCTTGTAACTGGTTTTAGTGGTAAAGCTCTGAGTTCCTCACCATTGGGTATGATGTTAATTGTAGGTTTGTTTGTTTTTTTAAGTTTAAAAAAATTATTTGAGAGACAGAGAGAGAGAGAATCCCAAACAGGCTCTGTGCTGTCAGCATGGAGCCCAATATAGGGCTAGATCTCATGGACTGTGAGATCATGACCTGAGCTGAAATTAAGAGTTGGATGCTTAATTGAGCTATCTAAGTTAGTCTCAATAGGTTGTTTTTTTAAAATAGATTATATATATCAAGTTGATGGTGTTCTCCTCTATTCCTATTTATTGGTAGATTTTATCATGAATGAGTGTTGAATTTTGTCAAGGTCTATTTTTGCATCTACTGATAATATTTATCTTAAGAATTTTATCACCATTTTTTTTTCTTAAAGTAGGCTCCACACAGAGTGGAGCCTAATTTGGGGCTTGAACTCATGACCCTGAGATCAAGACCTTAGCTGAGATCAAGAGTCAGATGGCAGGGCACCTGGGTGGCTCGGTCAGTTGAATACCCTACTCTTGATTTCAGCTCAGCTCATGATCCCAGGATCATGGGATCAAGCCCCATGTAATGGTCCATGCTAAGCATGGAGCCTGCTTAAGAGTCATATTCATATTTTCTCTCTCTCTCTCTTCCTCTCTCTCCCCCTCCCCTTCCCCCTGCTTGGATGCTGTCTCTCTAAAATAATAATTAAAAAATCCAGACACTTAACTGAGCCACCCAGGCACCCTCTTTTTTAGCCGGTTGATATGATGGCTTATATTAACTGATTTTCAAATTTGAACCAGGCTAATGCTGCATACTTGGGATAAGTCCCACTTAGTTGTGGTGCATAATTCTTTTTATACATTGTTAGATTTGATTTGCTAATATGTTTTTTGAGAATTTTAGCATCTATATGCATGACAGATAATGGTCTGTAGTTTTCTTGTTATGTTTTTGTCTGAATTTAGTATTAGGGTAATGTTGGCCTCATAGAAGGAGTAGAAAGTATCTACATCTAATCTTCAAAAAAGATTGCATAGAACTGATAGGATTTATTTCTTAAATGTTTGGTGGAATTCACCAGTGAACTCATCTAAGTCTGGTGCTTTCTGTTTTGGAAGGTTATTAATTATTGATTCAATTTCTTTAATAGTCAAAGTTTGGCAATTTGTTTTGGCAAATTATGTCTTTCATGCAATTGGTCTATTTCATGCAATTGGTCTAGGTTATCAGATTTGTGGATAAGAGTTTTTCATAGTGTTTCTTCATTATTCTTTTCATTTCCATAGGATCTGTAGTGATGTTCTTCCTTTTCTGATATTAGTAATCTGTGTCTCTCTCTTTCTCCCTGTTTCTTTCTCTCTCTTTGTGAGTAGTCTGGCTTAAGGATTACTGACTTTGGTCTTTTCAAAGAACCAGCTTTCAGTTTCATTGATTTTCTGTGATGATCTGTAACAAATCTATATTGATTTTTATAATTACACTGATTTCTGATCTAAATCTTATTTGTTTTGTCCTTCTGCTTATGTGGGATTTAACTTGCTCTTCTTTTCCTATTTTCTAAGGTAGAAACTTAGATAATTGATTTTTGATATTTTTTCAAATATATGCATTCAGTGACATAAATTTTCTTCTAACAGGATTTCACTGCATCTTACAGATTTTGATAAGTTGTGTTTTCATTTTCATTTAGCTCAAAATATTTTTCTCTTAACATTTCTTCTTTGGCGGACGTGTTATTTAGAAGTGTAGTGTTTAATCTCCATGTGTTTTGGGATTTTATTGTTATTTCTAGTATAATTCCTCAGTAGCCTGAGAGCCAACATTGTATGATTTCTGGTCTTTTAAAATCATTAAGATGTATTTTATGACCCAGAATGTGGTTTGGTGAACGTTCCATGTGAGCCCTGAGAAGTATGTGTATTCTGCTGTTGGGTGAAATAGTCTATAGATGTCAATGATATCCTGCTGATTGATGGGGTTGAGTTTAGCTCTATCCTTACGGATTTTGTCTGCTAAATCTGCCCATCTGATAGTGGCATGTTGAAGTCTTCCACTATCATAGGAGAAACAGATGAATGCACCTAGTTTTTGCCTCACATAGTTTGACACTCGGTTGTTAAGTGCATGCTTGACTTTCTTAATGGTTATCTTTTGAAGTTTGATGTCTCTTAATTTTGATGGTATTCACTTAGTTTTGTCTGTTGAGAATCCTGTGAGCAGTGTCAAGTTCAGCCAGGAGGACGTGGATTACCCAGGCCTTTGAGTCTCCAATGTGCATGTGTGCAGCCTCATCCAAGAATATGCTTGGTTCAGCCACACAATTCCAAGTTTATGGGGCCATTAGCTCACTCCACTCCCTCTTTGCTGAGATTGTCACTTCCACTGACAACTTTACTGGGTTCAGGCTTCATCCATTGTTTGAAGTCTTTCTCTTTAACGGCTGGGATCCCCATAGTTCTGTCCTGCTCTGACGAAACCTCCATGCCAACTAAGCTGGCAGGGGAATGGGAGTAGCCTGGGGAATAACTGCATCAACTCGCGCTGCGCAGCAGGTTTTCAGGCATAACCGCCACTCATATTGTTGTATATCTTTGACTTCCAGAGCAGTGGACTATTCAATTTTGTCCAGCTATATAGATCCTTGTTGGGGAGAGGCTATGCCAGTCTCTTCCTCAGCCATAGCTAGAAATCCCACACTGGCAGTTCTTTTTTGTAGCAAAAAGAGAAGAGATAGGTCTTGATCCAAATATGACACCCTCAGCTGAGGATCAGTGATCAAGTGTACATACACTCATATTAAAAATATAAAAATAGGGGCACCTGGGTCTGATTTCAGCTCAGGTCATGATCTCGTGGTTTGTGAGATCGAGCCCCATGTCAGGCTCTGTGCTGACAGCTCAGAGCCTAGAGCCTGCTTCAGATTCTGTGTCTCCCTCTCTGCCTTTCCCCACTTGTGCGCGCTCTCTCTCTTTCTCTCTCCCTCTCAAAAATAAACATTAAAGAAAATGAAAATAGGGGCACCTGGGTGGCTCAGTTGGTTAAGTGTCTGATTCTTGATTTCTGCTCAAGTCATGATCTCATGGTTGTGAGATCAAGCCCTGCTTCAGACTCCGTGCTGACCGTGCATAGCCTGCTTGGGATTGTCTCTCCCTCCCCCACTCAGGCAGATATGTTCTCTTGCTTTCTGAAAATAAATAAACTTTAGAAAAAATAAAAATAAAACCAGTGCCTAAAGACCTTCCTAGAAGTACTAAATGAGAGGCTTCAGATATACCCTCCACCCTGAGAAGAATGTACAGGTTACCTGGGGAGACACTGTGGAAGGTGCTGTGATCGCGGTCTACACAGGAACGGCCCTCACCTGGCTGGAGACCCGGGAGGGAGTGAGGCTGGGAGGGAATGAGAAGGAGAGGCGACCGGAAAACAGACTCAGGCAGGAGCCGAGACTGGTGCATTCGCAGACTGCTTGCCACCTACTTTCTTGCCAGATACCTTCTCGGAAGGTATATTGGAAAGTGACCTGTGTCTAAATCAAAGAGACATTCTAATCAGGGCCTGGATGTGACAAGAAGGGGGAGTACAGGTTGGTTGGTGCCGTTCCCTGAGAGTGAAAACCGATCAGATACGCTGCTGGTGGGAATGTAAAATGGTGCAACAATTTTGGAAAAAGTTTGGCAGTTCTTCCAAATGTTAAACATAGAGATGCCATAGGATTCAGCAGTTGTAAGAGAAATCAGATGCGCATCCACTCAAAACCACAAATGTTTATAGCAGTGCACTTCACAAATAGTGAAAAAGTGGAAACAGCACAAATGTCCATCAAGTGGTAAATGGAGAGTGGTAAGTGGTAAATGTCCATCAAGTGGTAAATGGACTAAACTACTCGGCAATAAAAAGGAACGAAGTTCTGATATGGGCTACGGTGCGGATGAATCTCAAACATACGTTAAACAAGACAGTCACTAAAGACCACATACTGCATGGCTGCATGATACACAATGTCCAGACTAGGCAAATCTGTAGACAGGAAGTAGATTGCTGGGGGTGGGGGCTGGGGACAGGGAGGGTGGGAAGTGACCACTAATGGTATGAGGTGATAAATTTAGGGGTGATAAAATATGACAAAATCAGATTGTGGTGATAGTTGCACAACTCTGCAAACATACTGAAACCCATTGAGTTGTACAGTTTATTTTTTTATATTTTAATCTCTATACCCAACATGGGTCCCAAACCCCAAAACCTGAGATTGAGGCCTGCATCAGGCTCTGTGCTGACAGTTCATAGCCTGGAGGCTGCTTCCGATTCTGTGTCTCCTTCTCTCTCTGTCCCTCCCTGGCTCTCGCTCTCTCAAAAATAAACATTAAAAAACGAGTATCAGTGGTGTTAACACCTCTATGGAACAAAATCAGGCAGAAAACATTTGCAGATGACCGAAACCTAGTCTGGAGGGAAAATAATCCCAGCAGAAGAGAATTTTCCAGTCAGGCTTTGTATTCTATAGAACTAGCAGTATCAAGGATGAGATGATAGAATTACAGAACAGTATGATAGTGAAGATTGCAGAGCTAAGAAAACATGTGGCAAGTGTCATTCTTACCGAATTGCTGGAAACAGAGTTACAGACACCTCCACGAAGGCAAGCCTCTTGTTTAGGACTAGAAAGTCCTTGAAGAGGGTAGTCATGTCATTTTTGTATCATCCTCAAGGCCCAGTAGCAGAGTATCAGCAAAACAGAAAGGGCACCTTTGGAGAAGGCAAAATACACCTACGTGGATGGGTCCACGTTTGAGCCAGGCGCATGCGCGATAACATTGCTCTGGTAGGTCTGCTCCTTCCTTTTGTGCAGAATCAGCCTGCGGAGCAAAGACTGATCCTCAGCTTTATACCGAAGACTCCTCAGGTTGGCCTTGGTTCCAGCGTTTATTTCTCTCTAATGTGGTTGCAAAGGAGTGGCTTCCTTTTATGAGGAGAAATAGCATTTAGGGCATGGCTTTTGTTTGGAATTTGGAGTTGTGCTTCTGGGCAAGTTAGTCAACAAGCACGTTGTTTGCCTTGAAATAACTGTCCTCTGCTCTGGGGTGCAGCTTCCATCTTTCCCTGGTAGAGCAGGATGTGCGACAGCTGAAAGCCAAGGTTGAATTTCTAGTGTTTTATTTTCTCAATAAAGTATGGCATGATTATGCATGGATAATAGGGGGAAAAAATCCTAAGTACATTTTCACTGCAGTCACCACCCCCACCCCTCAAAAAAAAAAAAATGCAAACTGGGAATGGTTTGTAAAGAGAATTGGCCTGGGAGCCCAGAACTTAGGTTGAGCATGAAACTGAACACCAGCACAGCTTTGAGACCAGTAAACACCTCTCTGAATTCCTTTCCTCTTGGGTTAAATGGGGGTTTGGGCTGCTGATTTCTAGGACCTCTTCCCACCCCTAGCATTCTGCCTGTTCATTTAACTGAAGATGAACAACCTGCTGGCGGCCTGATTTCGGCTTTTAGAGATGTTTCAGCGCATTCCTTTTATGTTCACATTTCCACATGAACACAATGTATCAGGAACATACAGGTCAGGCACTACACGGCCTGTATGTATGTTACCTGATTTAATCCTTAAAGCAATTCTCTGTGGGCAGGTATCATCCTACAAAATTGATATGTGAGGAAACTCAAATGCTGAGAGAGAGTCCAAATTCACTGCAAGTGGTGGAATGGGAACCGAGCCCCCGGACTAGCTTCCTGCTGCCCTGCTCCTTACCAGTGTATTGTGCTAGGTAGAAGTGTACCTAACATGAAAATATTACTATTTACAGTTTTTTTTTTTACTTGATCAAAATTTGAAGGTCTTGACTAAAATAATTGACTAAAGACACTAGAAGACTTCAGAGATGCACTCTTGGGGCGGTGTTGTGTTGAGCCATGGAAAGGGTCTTTGGATAGGTGGTGTGGCTGCCAACAGTGGGTCCTGTGTGGCAGGGCCTGGTCTCGGACTTGGCAGCTTTCAGGGGGAGCGCCCAGTTGGAAGACCCAGGCTTACGATTAGGAACATTGTTCCTAAATGTGATTTGCAATTTGGGGAGCATCCTCACACATCTTCACCTTGGACCAATACTCCTGGTTCACAGAGCCCTGGGAGTCCTGAGCCCCTTTTGTGGGGTCTGCAAGATGAAGGTTATTTTCATAATAACACTAAAACATTATATGCACTGATACTTGTACTTAACTGAGGTACAGAAGCAATGGTGAGTTAAACTGCTGCAATCTAAGCACGAATCAAGCCAGGGCCACCACGCTGCTGATAGGAGTCATGACATTCTTATCTCAAGCACGTGCTACAAAAAGAAAGTACCCATTTCACTTAAGAATGTCTTTGGAGAGGCAGTAAAAAGTGCTACTTTTATTAAACCTTGAAATTTAAGTTGTGTGACGCCCATGAGGCGCGCCATCCTGAGTGCAGCGCTGGCCTGGAAGGAAAGCACCGTGTGGATCGGGCTGGGAGTTGGACCAGATGCTTTTCGCACCGCTCACCATGTTTACTTAAAAGAACTGACAAATTGTGGTTCTCGGGCAGAGATGTTCTTGAAGTGAACCAAGTGGCCCTGCTGCTTCAAAGGAAACAGCAAACGATTTACTGCCAATGAACAAAGTTTAGGTTTTAAGCAAAAGTTCTACTTCAGAAAACTTGGATCCATCACTGGGAGTTCGACTTAGAATTTCCTTAGAGACTGCTCATGATACTTTGATATTATACATGATTTTTAAAATATATGGTATTTTGTAGTGAAATATGTCAAACACTCAGAAGGTCTACACACACTGCAGTAGCAGTAGTGATGTAACTCACTATTACATCAGTGAGCCAGTATTTTCTAGATGACCAGCGCATGCTATCGGTTAGGCATGGATAAAAGATGGAGTCACAATGCCAGATGGACCAATGGCCTTTAAGGTAACAGAGTATCAAAAGCTCACTGATGTAGTTCCAGATGCTACAGAGTCATCAAGCTTTAAGAAATGAACTATTATCTTTAAAAAAAAAACAAACAAAAAACATCAATAATCTGGAGAGGCTATTAAAATATCCCCCTTTTCCAACCACATACCTGTGTGAGGCTGAATTTTCTTCATATGCTTCAACCAAACTGAAGTATCACAAGATTGAATGTAGAAGCAGATATGAGAATCCACCTGTTTAAGTAAGCCAGACATCAAAGAGATTTGATCATTGTAAAACACTTCTACTCTTCTATAAAATGCTTTTTTTTTTCAGTTTAGAAGGGTTTCCCCCTCCATAGAAATATAATGGTTTTATCATATTTTATTACTTATCATTTTATTACTTTTATTACTTTTAAATGAATTCATACATATATTTTTAAAATCTCAGTTTTGATTTCTAATATAATACTATCGATACATGCAAGCCACATAAACAGAAACATTAGGGTCCCTGATCGTTTTTGAGGCTCAAAAGGTCCTAAAACCATCAAGTTGAGGAAGCGCTATCTTAACCCCTCCCTCTTCACAGGCAGCCATGGACACAGGAAAACCTGATGCACTGAGGACGCTTCAACAAGGGCTTCTCAAGGTCACAGGCTGGGGAACCACTGCTGCCTCCGTCTCTCACCGCCTATTTCAGGGCTCTCCAAAACACCAGGCTGGCTCTCAGTGTGGTAGGTTGGCTTGGTGCCATTTCTAGCAAAAGTCAAAAGGAACAATAAATAAAAACGACCTTTGCGACAGGGCGGGGGTGGGGGGGGAGGGAAGAGGGGATGAGAACAGTGATAGGGAAAAAAGACTAAAGCTAACCCTAGACCAGTTCTGTTGGCCTGCTTCCTCTCTGATGCTCCGCATGGGCTAACGTGAGGGGTGCAGACATACTTTTACCCAAGATGAGAGGCAAATGGCAGAAGCGGGACTGAGTGATCATCAATAGGTTTGTCCCTAAAACCCCGGAGAATTTCAGCACCGCCCACTTTGTGAGGTCACTAGAACTGGGAGTACTGCATGAAAGAAAATGAGAACCACCAGGTTTTCTCTAAATGGCTGTTCGAGGTCTCCGAGGTTCTTGGCCTTCCTAGATCTTTGCCTCTAAAGGGAGTCACACTGAGGTGGCATTTGTAATAAGCACTACATCCTCAGGTCTGGGACACTGTTTAAGCTTTAGTTGACCTGGGATTTTGTTACTATCTTCAGAAAGAGGAAACATAAAGTTGCTAAGGCAGCCTACATACATGGAAAAAGTGTTCTCTATACTCTTCTTTACTGGGAAGGCAGTCTTAAACCTAAATAAGCCAGTAACCGTAAGAATGGATTTGTGAGTCCTTCACTCTTGAAGACCGAAATGTAAAGACTAGCTAATGACAGTAGATGCTGCACTTCCAGAAAAAGGGCAGGATACCAAATATTCCTGATATGAATGTGGTAGGGGGAGGAGACAGATGATTTACTGTTGCTTACTTTTTATAATGTGATGGAGAGAGAATAAAGCTCAGTAAAAAAGAGCCAAAACCACCCGATGCAGACTCTGTCCTTGTGTCAAGTTAGCACCGCCTCTCCTCCTGAAGTCAGCTGTGTTAATAGTCATGCAACAAGTAACCCAACTTGCTGAAATTAAAAATACTTTCTAAAAACAGTTGCCTCTCCCTCTGGCCGTCCACACACACTCATCAGCCCCAGGGAGCCAGCACGACTGGGAAGCTCAATGCAGAAAGCATTTAAGGACGGATCAAACCAGAGCTTGAACCAGACCCTCACAGCAAACATTTCTGTAAGCAGGAGCTTCTGAAAGATATGTTCACGACTAGAAAAGAACTATACAAAGTTGACGGAATTATTTGCCTTCTGTTTTTTTTTTTTTCCTTCTCTGAATAAACTGGCTTAAAAACAACTTTTTTTCTTTGGGTGGTAAATAGTAGGTATTTATTTGAAATGAAAAAAAAAGTACCTGGACTATTGCATTTAATCATGTATTGTAATTGTGTTACTCTACCTTTTTGCATCAGAGACAGATATACAATGAACATTCAGTTATCACAGATTGCACACTAGATAGTAAATCTTCAGGCCTTTTACATAACCACCAAAGAACAGATATTGGATTCTGCAGTATAGTACAAACGTCCACAATCAATCCAGTCTTAGCCAGTGTCTTCAATTTACTTCTGTTGCTGTACAAATAATTGGCCATTACTAGGGCTTACAAGTTAATAACAGGACAAAAAAATATACATTGCACTGACACAAAAAGTCAGCTGTGTTAATAGTCATGCAACAAGTAACCCAACTTGCTGAAATTAAAAATACTTTCTAAAAACAGTTTTAACGGCATAAATAGTTTATACACAGTTCATTTACCAAAACAAAATGTATTTAAATGATACAAAGCAAAAATAAGTTTCTACCAACTTTATACATAAGAAAGTGCAAAATAACTTATCTAGAGTGTTCTGCTATTATCCAGACGGATGACTGCTATGGGCAGCTATTTTCCTCTTCAGAAGCAGGACGTTACAGTTGCACACTATACACACACGGGAGAGTACATGGGTGGGTGGATAAATGAACGAATGAGCTACGACCATCAGGCAGGGGCCCTGTGAGGTACTCTCAGAGAAGGAACACAGACCACACAAAGGTGGATGTACATGCTGAGCAAATGTGAGTACATGTGTCAGCAAACAGATTTACATGGAACACAGAGAGACATCCGGAAAAACGATTAGTTGATGTACGTGAGTGGACTTGCATGTGTGAGTGGTGTGTGATGTCCGCATTAGAAAGCAAAAAGAAAAGAAACCTCACTGAATAAAACAGTTGCCCACAGCACCAGCTGCCAGAGGAAATACTATCATGAGCGGTTTGGTTTCCACCTTCTAAGTTATGGAAGTTGTGTCGGAAAGTTTAAAAGTGTTCATCCCATATAACTCCATTTTACACAGAGGAATAACCTTTAAGTAACTACATACACACATTCATATATTCAAGTCTTTAAAGAACACCTCCGCCATTGGGTTTGGGGTAAACATGGTTCATAGACACGAGGAGGACGCTTCTTTTAAAAAGTGTAGAATAACACTGCTACAACTCATCTATCGGGCCGGACAGGGGCGAAGCCCACGGCTACGTGATGGCACAGTTCCTGCCACTGCTGAACATCCAGCATTGCTTATTAGAATCGAAGTAAGATGGCGGGCAGGGAGGGGTGAGGGGAGGGGAGGAGGACAGGAAGGAAAACACCACCACTCTTCTTCAAGTGAAAGTATTAATGCCGATAATCCTTTTATTAACAAGTGTATTTGAACTTTTAGAAATGGAAGTGTATTAATCGATTTTGATATGTAATCATAAATAGACTGTAGGCTCAAACCTAGGTAAATAAAGGTTTAAATTTAGTAAGCATAAGGCACTAAAGCAGCCTTTATATTTTCTCTTGGAGACCTAGTTATCAGGAAGAACAAGTTTGTTCTTAAGCTGGTTTCAGCCCATGTGGTACAAGATTACTGTTGTACCAATGCCTATTTTTGAATGCATGTGCATATATGTGCATTTTAGTGCATAAGTGTGCCTGTCACCAGGGCCTAAAGATGAAAAGTTGGGAAAGCCAGAGCCACTGTCCTTTGCATGATACCTCCATGAGTGTGAGAAGGCCTGTCCTTCCTTGCTTGGGTCATAAATAATTCTACTTTTTTCAAATCACAGGGCTTTTAGAATTGTTCATAATATTATCACTAAATATCTGAAAATGTTAAAATCTAGATTAGTTGTTTCATTTGTTTTATATATATACACATATATATATGTACATAACACACATTTTAAAAAAATCCCACCACCAAAGCCTTGTTTTCTGTAAACTAAACTTCTCTCCTAGCCCCGACCAGCTTTAGTCTCCCTGGATGTGTGTGTTCTGTATCCAACTAGTAGAACAAATTAAATAACTAAATATTAAAATACTGTAATTATATTCATAGCAAAAACAAAAAAATAGACATTGATACAGTATAAATCTCACGGTTTTCAGGTAGATGGCATTAAATGGTAAAGGTTAATTATAAGCAGTTCTGACATGATCCAGTTTTACAACAAGGTTTATATGTTAATTCTGTACACTTTTTTCATGTTTTACCCTTTTTTGAAAATAAGCTATAGTAGAACATTAGTGTCACCAAAGACACATACTTATTATGTTTTATGCAAGAGAAGCTAATTTGGGTTACATGCAAATATATTTCCATTAGTTGAGGCAGGGCTGTTTCCTGCACTGCATCAATCACGTGACCTCCGGCCGCTGTGCAATGCTAAGAAGTTAGGCTACGGCCACAGAGCAGTCCGGACAGAAGTGAACGAGGGGCCTTAGGACGCCGGAACAACACTGAGGTGGCGCGGGGCTGGGCGCCCGGCGATTCCCAGGCTACCTCACGGCAGGACTCATCCTCCCCCCGTTTTCCTAGAGAAGGTCCACGTTATTTTGGTTCCTAGCCTAGTTTAAGTGGAGATACTGTGGGCAACTTGAAAGAAAGGACATTGGGCACACAGGCTGGGTTTGAAAGGAGGGGAAAAAAGACCACAGATAATGTCTTTGAGGATTTAAAAAACATATTTATAATTAATTTGTGAGAGATGTCAGACAAACCATAAGTAGTTCACCGAGTTAGTGGTTTAGTTTGAAGTCTCATGTTACAGAGAGTTAAGTCCTTATTTAGAAAAAAAAAAAAAGGCCTTTATACCTATTTACAATATACAGTTACTTGCAAAGAAGTCAGATTTACAACCATTTTCTAAAAGCCTTTTTTTTTTGTTTTTTTTTTTTTTTTTGGTGGTGGTTTTTCCAAATAAGGATGAGTAAATCTATAAAAATGAGACGCAAGAAAAGACAGTTAATAAGTGAGGATTTTCTCTTGGAGACAGCTACTGGTAACAGGGAGAACCGGATACTGGAAGAGTCGCTCTGAGGAACCGCCTTCTGTTCTCCTCGCGCTGTTCACCCGAACACTGTCCGCCCCGTCACCGCACTCTACACCTGCCTGTTCCCTGATCCCTTTGAATTCAACGCTTCAAACACGTGGCACGAAGAGAGGCGTAAACGGGACTGTTGCGATGCCTTCCGAGCTGTGAGCCGTGCCGGGAATCGGGCAGGTGGTCTACGGACCGTGCTCTGCAATCGGCTTGGCGAATCTTCAACAATTCCGAGGCCCATCCTCTGAACCCCTCTCATGCTGTAAATTGTAGTAACAGTTCTGACACACGCGCACCGGGGATGAGATTTTCAAGCGTTTGATTTCTGACTGAAACCGACTGCACCTAAGGCAAAGGCAAAATCAAGTAGTTACAGGTCCTCTCTGTGGTTGATCACTGCACTGAGAAATACAGGCTTAGCAATCGAACAGAAAGCTTGCGCTATAATGCCCCAGACCTACCGGCTTCTGTCGGGTGGCTGACCCAGGGCCAAGACAACCCGCCATGTTATTTGTTTCCATCTATGAAGAAAGCTTAACACCAAACCAAGAAAAGCTATATACTCGACTGGTCAGACTTCCTGTTTTTAAAGTTAAGATTTGGGGCACCTGGGTGGCTCAGTCAGTTAAGCGTCTGGCTTCGGCTCAGGTCATGATCTCACGGTTCATGGGTTCAAGCCCTGCATCGGGTTCTGTGCTGACAGCTTAGAGCCTGGAGCCTGCTTCAGATTCTGTGTCTCCCTCTCTCTCTGACCCTTACCTACTCATGCTCTCTCTCTCAAAAATAAATAAACGTTAAAAAAAAACAACAACAAAAAAACCCCTTCTGTGACAGAAAAAACATAAAGTGAAAATGTACACCAGAGACTGGCAGAAGGTATCTGCAAGATGCATGAAAGACAAAGAATTAGAGCCCAGAACATATATGAACTCAAGTAGGGGGCGGGAAGAAGACAAGCAACCCTGAAAGGAAAATGGCACATTACCCAGGAGGAAACACCAACAGCCTGGAAGCAGATGAGAAGAGGTGCAACCTCAGTGGCGAAGCAAGAGGCAACGACCATGCACTGCTGGCACCAGGCTTGCAGGAGGGGGAACACGTGGCAACAGGGGGCACGGACAGGACCGAGGGGAGCCTGCATGTCCTGCCGGGAGGGAGGTGGCATGACCCGGCACTGCCGCTCTGGACAGTACCGAGATGCGCCAGCACCCAGTTCAGCTCACAAGTGGGGTTCGCCCTGTCAGTTCTGCCCTGAGGCACCTCCTCTGCGGACGGCGGCAGCGCACCGAGAAGGGCCTTGCACAGGTTGCAAGCACTGCTTGGAGTATGGGCAAAATGAAAACTTCCCGTAAGGGCCCATCGGAAGAGAAGCAGATAAAATAAAAGTATCAGAATAGTTATTTACATGGGTGGATTTTAAAAACAATGTTGAGTAAGAAAAGGAAGTTACAGGAGGTACAGACAGTACCTCCTGTATTTATGTAAAACTGAAATCACACAGAACAATAATATAGTATTGTTTATGGAGACAACATGCGCTCAAAGTGTAAGACATGGAAAAGAGGTGTAATTGGTAGGAGTGAACATCTATAATGTTTTACATGCAAATATGACGGAACACTAGCACCTTTCATTCTGATTCATGGGGGACTGGGTATTTGTAACGATTATTTCCATATTTTTCAAGTGTTTGAGAGAAAGAGAGCATGAGCAGAGGAGGGGTGGGGAGGAGAGAATCCCAAGCAGGCTCCACACTGTCAGTGCAGAGCCTGACGTGAGGCTCGAACTCACAAACCGTGAGATCATGACCTGAGCTGAGACCAAGAGTCAGATGCTCCACGGACTGAGCCACCAGGTGCCCCTGCCTATTTTTCAACATGACAGAAATAGCTCACGAATGTGATACAAAACAAAGAGAAAGTGAAGGCTGGTTTAGGCCGACAACACTGTGGGGAAGGGACCCTGGAGCAAATGAGGAGCTCCGAGCAGGGTAGAATGACCATCTCATCTTACTTCTGGCAGAAGAGCTGGCCGCAGTTCCTGCAATGGTGCCGCCGTTCAGTGAGAGAGAAGCGCACGGAGCAGCCCGAACAGCTGTCCCCTCCTTCATCCTTCACCCAGTGGTCAGCAGCAGAACGGCCTGGCTGGTCACTCACGGACCAGCTGAACACTCGGCCTCGACTGTCGCCAACCAGGATCCTGCTGTGATCCCTGCAGGAGACATGACAGGGCACGGGGTCACCTCAGGGAAGGCCTCAGCACAGCCACGCGGCTGAGGGCTCTTTCTGTCACTCTTGATGTTCTCCAGTTTTCCGTGGATGTGTGTGCTGGGGTGGGGGCTGCATGCGTGAACAAACAAAAACAGAACTGAGCCCCGAATTTGCACTTTCATCTCAATTCTCTGGAGCAAACTTGCTCTAACTTCAAAGAACAAAGATTTAAAAATCCACACATGGGCAAGTTTCTTCTTCTGGTTCATCTGAGTAACATCTGATACTGCAAATGAAATCGGTTTCCCCCAGAGACTGGTCTGGAGTGTGGGTCTGAGCTGAGCCAATGGCTCAGCGGGGAGGAGGGGCTGCCAGGGTCTGGTGCTTACTTGGAGACGCCCAGGGCGGTGATCTCTGCCGGGTGTGCGTTGTCCTTCCGATCAAAGGCCGTGTGCATAGTCAGCTTACTCCTGAACACCAGCTGCCGTTCCCACCGGTACCCTGGAGTTCACGAGGACAAGGCATGACACACGGAAGTTAGGGTGTGACAACATACAGTCCCAGACGCTTTCCCAGGTCCCAGTGGCTGCTGCCTCAACTTGAAGGCAAAGCAATGTAGCTTAACACTGATGATGGGCCAGGTCAGAGAACATCTCATTCGAAAAGATAAATGCAGAGATAGGCAAATCTTAAATGCAAGAAGACCCAATTTCTCCAATGGAGGACCTTACCTCTCTAAAAGGCAGAGCTACCCGTAAGTACAGTTTTATTTATCTGTAATTAGTAACTTGCCCGTTTTCAAAAGCTTTCCTGATTTGTGAACGAATTAAATTTTTGGTGTGAGGTGGTCTTCTTTAAGAAACGCCCAACACACAGTAAACACCATTGTGGGATAGAGTCTCAAAGTCCATTTCATGTAAAAAATTTAAGAGGCTGTCTCTATGGGTTGCTGAAGTCACAAACACAGGGCACAGGGACAGCCGGAGTCCACTGCCTCCCTGCACCAGCATGCCCACCACCCACAGGAGCAAGAAACAGACACCAGACTTTAAGTTACCGGGCTTCAATCTGCTGTAATTCCGCACTTCAATGGGATTGGGGTGGGGGTGGTTAAGGGGACCCTGCAGATGGACTCTGGCCTGGTTCTCCGAATAGTTCACAAATATGAAGCCGTCCTTCTCATCCAGACTGAGCTGGTCAGACCAGCGCCTGGAGTCGTCGGAGCCGCTGTCCGTGCACCAGACGGCCGTTGCACGGCAGGAGGCGGTCCGGGGCCGGTGACTGGTGCTGCCAGGCTGGCTGGGCGTCTCCTTGGGGTCCTGGCTGGTGCTGTGCTCCTCCGCTTCTGAATCGCTGCTGTCCTCATCCTGGGCTTCCTGCCCTGGGGAACACATCAGGAGAATTAGAAAACACACACACACACACACACACACACACACACTGTGGTCAGACCCAGCTTTGTCCCATTAGTAGTTTTCCTCTACCAGTTAAGACACAGTACACATGGTATTTTAAGGTAAGTGTAACAATAAAAGCAGGGGCACCTGTGTGGCTCAGTTGTTAAGCATCTGTCTCCTGATCTTGGCTCAAGTTGTGATCTCATGATCATTGAGATCAAGCCCCATGCCAGGGAGCCTGCTTGGGATATTCTGTCTTTCTCTGTCTCTTTCTCTCTCCCTCTGCTGCCCCTCCCCTGCTGTCTCTCTCTTTCAAAGAAAAAAAAAGTAAATAATAAAAGAAAATAATTGCCAGAATTTTCAGCTAGATTACATAGAGAAAAAAAAAATGTAGAATTTCTGAGTTCAAAGAATGGTTTGGCCAAAATCCTTAGCTTGACATCCATTCTTTACCAATCGGGCCAAACCCTGACCCTGTGACTTTCTCAATGCTGGCCGCACACTCTCCAGCGTGGTTCAGCAGGACGGCGCCGACTCTGCTCTCCACGCAGCCCTGCTCCTCCCCATGGCTAATGCCGCACCTGCCCGGCCCTGTGAGACCCCTTTTTCCAATCTCAGGGCTTCCCAATGTTACCTGTGACTCCCTGAACAGCTGTATGCCTCCTGCGTTTGAACCCTTACCCCAGACTATTATTTTTGGATAATTATCCTACAAGACAGTGGCCAGCTTGCAGGAAGGGGCCCCAAGCACAGTTCCTTCCACACAGAAGTCAGTGTAAATGAAAACCTAGATGAATCAATTATTGATGAAAGCTTTAATCCAGGATTTTGTGTGGTTTTTCCTTCTTTCCAGGTATGTATTTCCTCAACTCCCTACTGTCTTGCAAAAGAGTCTGCTGGAGGGAAAATTTGTAAGAAATAAAAACACAGAATTACAAAAAAGGAGAGCAAGAACAAATGTGTAACACCAGCCCACTATAGATATTTCTTTTTTAGCAAGACAGTTTGCCTCCCTTGTACTTACACTAGTCTAAGTCTAGTTGTCTAATTTGGGTAATCTGTTTTTCATCTCAATGACTTGTAATCATGAGCTTTAAGGTCTTCATGGACAGGCATTCTTCGAAACAACTTTGACTTCTAGTGCAACATGGGCTTGCCTTCCCTTTTGCCCAGACAACTGCCCTCATGCCCTGCCACTCCCACATTGTTGCAAGTCAGCCCCTCCCTGTGGGCAGCTCTTCCCTCTGCCATGCTATCAAACTCTGTCCACAGTATGAATCTATAAGAACAAAGAAGACACAGAAGTACCTCTCCTTCCTGAATGTGGCCTCCTTTTCTACCTCACTTCTTCATCTCATTTTCTGCTGTCACTCCCGTAAAACCTTTGTTAAAGGAAAGGACCCACTTCTCCTTGGATGGTTTAATCCAGTGTCTACATGCAACCGGTAACCCCAAATACTTACTGGACTGAACTGAATTTTTATGTCCCCAAAACACCCAGAAGAGCTGCAATGGACTATGTAGAACGTTACATGCTTTAAGGTAATACAATCATTATTGCCCTCCCCACTGGATCATGTGTTTTCTGGCACTGAAAGGAGAAACTATTTCTGGCTTACAAAGAGCAGTGATTTATGCCTTTCTGATAAGACTTTCCCCTTTGTAACTCCTTCATATCATCAAACTCACGCTGATCTCTAAGCATACAAAACTTAATCATGGAGAGACAATCTGAAGGTCAAAGTTAAAACCCTGCTCCTTTCCAGGATGTCTTTTGAACCAATTGTTCTAAATCAAAGGTGGGTAACTGCTCTGGAGAGGTAACCCTAAGCAGATCCCAGCCTGGGTTTATGGCACTGTTTCCGACATCCTGTGTAGTAATCATCTCTATTTTCCTCTGGAAAATTTTCAAGTGTTTCACAAATAACAGTTACTAACAGTACAGCTCGTCAGGCTTCAGTATGAATAAAAGCCTTACTTCAGCAGGCCAAGAGTGGAGATTCTGGTCTGCCTCCGTGAACCCTTTACCAACACAATGCCCCTCTGTCATCCACATGGGACCTGACGGGCAGTAGGTAGAACAGGTCTGGGACTGAGGGCCATCTGACTTGTCCAGCACTATGCCCCCCGGATCTGTTTTGTATTTTCAGAGCTGACGGCCCATGCTTAGGGTACTCGGGGAGGCTAGCACCGTATTTACTATGGGACGAGGAAGCCAACCACGGACGCCAGCACACCAAGTACTGCCCGGCGAACGGGAGGACGGCTCGCAGGCCTGCCCTGCGGCCTCACACGCTAGGGGGCAGCTGTGCTTTTGGCAGCAACACCCGGCCAGCCTCTGACTCCTGTTCCATGTAGGTTTATCCGTAGGGACTTAAAAAAACATGAAAACTATGGAATAATTAGAAAGTACTGAATACCTATTTGTGCTTCTGGACAGTCTTCCTGCATTTCTAGGACTTCGACAGGCTCAGGAGCTGGCGTTTCAGGAACTTGCAAAAATTCCATTCTCCAAAACTGAATTTAAGTATGAGAATAAAAAAGTTAAGCAGCTTAAGGAAACAATTTACATGTTACTGGATGAAGATGAGCTCTTATTGTGTGTAATTATTTTGTGTAATTAAATTTCCCTGTATCTTGAAAAATGTGGGAGAGGACTGTGTACACACGGTGTTTCTAGAACTGGGTTCCGTGAGACATTAATGGGTGTTTCACAGTAAAGGGAAGAGGACTGTGGTCAAGTAAGTTGGAAAAATATGGTTCAAATAAGCACATTTCATTTCCTACAAAAATCTCAGCCTTGCACACACACTAATATATGCTCCTGATCCCCAAGAAGGCATGCCCTAAGCAGGATCCCCGAACGTATTTGGCCACGGAGCTTTTCCCTAAGGCCTCAGGGATGCAGTCATCTGAAACACTGCTCGGGAGGCAGCAAACGTCGGGGTGTGTCCGCTGTCTGAGGCGCAGGGCGTGGTGCGGTGGGGACTGAGAGCCTTGGTTTCGCTAAGCCTGTGACTATGACCACTGGGCAGCAATCAGCTGCTATGTGCTTTCACAAAGAGCGCAATTAAAGAAAACAGGCACATGAGAAAACCTCCTGAGAAAAACCCAAGGATCTGAAAAGACCGTAAAGGCAAATACTCCGTGGATTCCGTCTGCAGAAGCCCAATACAAAGAAAACTAAGGAAAGGATAAAGTAGGATTCAGGCAAAATCATCTAGAAATCTAGAGCGGGATTTGACGATGGGGTCCTCTGAAAGCACTTTCCAGCCCCGTGATTCTCTGTAGAGAAGAAACTGTTCCTGTTTTCCCTAAGAAGCCCTCTGAGGGGCTGAAAAGCCAATACTTCTGCAATTTACACGCTTAGCGATCCACGGTGACAGGCCTTGGGTCAAGACGTCCATCCAGGGGGCTAACAGGAGCACTAACAGGTTGACTCAGTGGGAAGGAAAGGGGCCAAGTCGCTGACGGTCCCCATGGTGGAGAACACAGCGCTGAGGCTGGAGTCTGAGCGACAATCTGCTCAACGGTACGACAACCCGTTCAGGGTCTTCCGGCCGTGGACAGCTTCGCAGGCTTCGGGAGAACCAGGGCAGCAAGTACCGAGTGTGTCTCCTCACAGAGGACTTACCCGGACCACGCCATCCGAGTGTCCCGTTACTATGACGTTCTGCGTGTCCCACTCGTTCATCTCCGACACGCAGCAGCAGACAATCTGCTGGCTCCTGCCCGTGAACGTGTTCACGCTCACGATTGGGTTCCCGTTGATGCTCCACACGTGGATATACGTGCCGGCGCAGGACACGATGTCCCCCTGAGAAGGCAGAACAGCCTCTTCACTCTCTTTGTTCCCTTTACATCATATTCTGGGTCCAGAAGCAAAATGAATCTTTGGCCTAGCTCTCAAAAAACTTTGTAGTTTTTCACCTAGTGACTGGAGAATTTCTGTGCTTGTTGACCTAAAAACACACCCCGATCAGAGCAGCCTCTTCAAGAAGTCATGGTTTAAGGGCTGGAGACAAAAGTAAGGGCCCTTCCCTGCTCTCAGCTCATGCCCCAGCGCACTGGGGAGTCCTGGCTCACTCCCCGGAGAGCTGCCTGTAGCCTAAGCAGGTGACATGCTACTCTTCTGCCTTCTATCCTTCACAAAATCTGCGTACACCTTTCACTGGGAGGCGGGAACCCACCTCCACTTAATTTTACAAAATGAGTCCAGTCACCAGATAGAAGTGTCTCTCTCACTCTTCAATAAAGATGAAAGGCTGGTAACACTGTAACGTCCTATTTTATCATTTGTATTCATTAAGGGGAAAGAGATGAGGGGAAAAAAAGAAGATAATTGGAAAATAGGTCGCTTCTTGGCAAAGTGAATAAACCGTAGACTCCCCAAGCTGTTAACTCAGGTTTTTGTAGGTTCCGAAGGCAGAAACAAATGACCTTTCCCCTTAAACTGTACCAGCTGGGCTCCACCCAATCTAGTGAGAATATAACCCACTATTGTTAAAGGAATTAATGATACTTCCTGAAGCACCTACTGTGTGTCAGTTAGTATAGAGGATATTCCACTGCAGCCTTTCCACAACCTGTGAGTTAGCTCTTACCAGCCCTGCTGCAGAAGGGATCAAAGTCAGGTGTACAGAGCTTAAACAATGTACTTGCCTAATGTCACAGGATAAAGATTTGAATCCTGCCTTTTCTGGCCCCCATTATACACCACACCATGCTGCCTCTCTTATCCCTAGGCCAGCTTGGATGTCACGATGCTAGGCACTGACTTTAGAAATGACCTGGTGAATTTCAGTACAGCCAGCATGCTCATGAGGCCCTACAGAAATAGGAAGTAGGTCATCCAAAGCAGGGGGAAGCTGGTAGCTGAGCAGCAGCATCGACTCATGAAAAGAAGGGAAGGGGGAGCCAAGGGTGGCACAATGAGGAGGGCTGGGGCCTTCCCAAACCACTCTCCATGCTGGTCTTGCTACTGTCCTTTTCCTCCTCCTGCTCTCCTTCTACCAAGATGGCAGAAGCAAAACCCAAAGAAAAGGGATACTTAGCGAAGCACTGCTGTGTCTGCCCCTGACTGAACCACCTCTGACAATGAGCATCAGCAGCTGCGCTTTAATTAATGGCCTCAGTCTCTGCAAGTGACCAGAGGCCGCTGCTCCATTCTGCACTAGGCAAGGCTCTCTTCTCGTGCTACAGGGTGCCTCAATTAGACAGCAGTAGAGCAAACCCTGTGGCTATGAGGGCTGAGCATAAGGAAAGGAGCTAAAAGGCAGCTGCATGGTCGCTTACGCCCAGAATGAATTACTTCAGACTGAAGTAAAGCAGACTTGATACTGGCTTCAAAAACAGAAGAGAAATAGAAATCTTTTTATGTATTACTAAGAGGTTAACACAAGCACTGTAAAAAGAAAAAATCAAACACATCTGTGGTGTTTGTAGCAACTACTGCAATCCATTGGGTATATACTTGCTTGAGTAACAACGGACTATAAATAAAATTCTCAGTATTTAAGAACAACTCCAAAACAAAATCCTCAAAATTAAGCATTGACTTACATTTTTAGATAGCCAGATTGAGACCAATGCCTTTGTGGAACGAATTCAGTCTTAACAACCTTGGCCTGATTATTTACATAAGCTCAGCAAGAATAAGGATTGTTCATGAGGATTTCATAAGGCTTGCTTTGCTGGGTCCTTTTATAAGGAATCTCCAGGTTGAACTTTTAGTAGCCACTTTGGGCCAGAAGCCAAGCCAAACACTTTCCATCAGACAGGCCTGCAATACCTGTAGGATTGGGCAAACTCCTCTTCCCGAGGTTCCCAACATATGCTGAGGTCCCTGCACCTGCCAGGAAGTGACCTTCTTTACTCACCTGGGGAGGCTGCTTGGAACTCTGTGAGCAAGGTACCCAGCCAACATTTCTACGAGGCTTTATGCCTCCATGTTCCATAAAGTCAACCTTAGTTCCTTAAAGCTGTCAGGTCATATCTGAGTCTATGCATGACTCTCAAATAGGACATTCCACTTAGAGCAACGATGCCAGATCAGAGCCATTCTGTTGCACAGGCTTTTTTGTAAAGCTCTCAGGTACAAATATTTGTAGAACCAACATGATGTGCTATCTAAAAACACCTTACACCTTTAGGGAGGCTCGGCGGCTCATCTGGTTTAGTGCCTGATTCTCGATTTCAGTTCAGGTCATAATTTCATGGTTTGTGGTAGAGCCCCGAGTTGGGCTCTGTGCTCACAGCATGAAGCCTGCTTGGGATTCTCTTGCTCCCTCTCTCTCTGCTCCTCTCTGTGGCTCGTCCTCACTTTAAATAAATGTTAAAAAAAATAGGGGCGCCTGGGTGGCTCAGTCAGTGAAGTGTCTGACTTTGGGTGAGGTCATGATCTCACAGCTCGTGGGTTCAAGCTCCAGGTCAGGCTCTGTGCTGACAGCTCAGAGCCTGGAACCTGCTTTGAATTCTGTCCACCTCTCTTTCTGCCCCTCCCCTGCTCAAGTTCTCTCTCAAAAATAAACAAACATTAAAAAAAAATAAAAACACCATACACCTTTCAAATATACCCAAAACAGACCTTTTACCCCTGTATATACTCCCACTCATGCCAAGTCTGATTGTTCTTACTGTTATCAGATACTCTGTGTGCCATTCACTACAACCGAATTTCCTTCTTCTCCTTTGTCTTTGACTACAAGGTATCTGATGAAAAGCATACTACTTAGTATCTTCTGGTGGAAATGAAAGATGTAGCATTCCTCAAAAGGAAAGCTGTCTGTGTGGGTCTGATGTGGCTGTGTGGTGTCACAGGATGACCTCAAGGTGGTGCTAAGGGTAAGGGAGGGACCGAGTATATGAAGCAAAGAAGTGGTAAGGCTGGGGAGCTCCAGATAATCTGCATCACCAACATACGAATGTGGTCACTTGTCCCTCAGACACAGCGGACCTCAGGCTTTGTACACCTACTCTTAGCTTCCTCTGCTTCTCTACATGTCTTGGCAGGGCTCTCCTCCCCTCACCCCACCTCAGGAGGGCACGGTCCCCGCAGGGGACTCGGAGGCTGGTGCATTTATTTTATGCTGACTCATTTATATATATTGATTTCTGAGAAGAGATAATATCCTTTATACCTTTGTGACAACTTTGAAAGTAATTCTGTAACAATTCTGCTCTTGTCAGATTACCCAAATGTTACCTTTTTCATTTTACATAATAAAGAATTTGAATGTATTTTGTAAAAACAATTTGGATGCAACTGCAATGTTCTTAACAAATCCTACAAATACTTTGCTTTTAAAAAAAGCCTATTCTAGAATGTCTTGAACCAAATCTTGCTCTTCAGAGTATGTAGCAGTGGATGGATTTTAAAACAAAATTACCTGAGTTACAAACATTAATATCCAGTCACTTTTGTGCGTAAGTCAAGGAAAGTGTAGGAGCATTTATAAGATGAGTGCCTATCAAGTTAGAAAACAGTCATTTTTTGTTTACATTAGCCACACATACTGACTTTCCTACCCATAAACCAAGTAGGCCATCGACCACTTACTGTTAATTCATTGATACAAAGAGCAGACACTGGAGCTCGATGGCCTCGGAGCTGGGTCAGAAACGACAGTTTGTTCAGATCCCAGATGATGCAGGTCCGGTCACGGGACCCGCTGACGACGATGTGATAGGCTAACGACGCTGTGGCACAGGTGACCGTATCAGTGTGGCCAAGTAAGGCCTACAAAGGAGAACAGAAGAAAGCCAGGCTGATCACAGTGACTGTACTCCGTGGGCGCTCCAGAGGTCCTGGGTGCACTACGAATGACAGGAGCAAGCGCCGGGAGCAGTGGGGTCTGGACAGCCTTCCTTCTCCTGTGGCAACCAGCTTCGCCTCATCCCACAAGGAGGAGAGAGGTCTGGAGGGCTCTGGAGGCTCTAACTTCCATTTTTACATCGCTTGTTTCCTGGCCCTGGGCTAGTTGTTTAGAAGGGAGGGAGAATGGCAGCTGCAATCCAGTTTGGGTTTCTTTGTATCATTTCTACATGGAGATGTATCAGTAATGGCCCCCAAAGTACTGAATTTAGACTCTGTGTTGATTCTTTTATGGATGGCTTCTTACAAACTGCACAAATGGTGAGGACTGCGTGGCTATGGTACATGGAAAAATAAAGGTGGAAACGTGGTTCTGATGAGTCTGCTGAACTCCTGTTACTGACCTGGAGACATCTGTGCCCAACAGATCCATCTTTAGACTAGAGTAAGAACTTCTGTCTTTTGTTAGAATATGAAGAGAAACAGGACCCAGGGAAATGGCAATGTGGGAGAACGAGTATTTCAGAGAAAAAGATTCAGATTACTGACAAGAGTTCCTGAGAATTTATTATTTAAATAATGAGTTGCTTTAAAATTTTTTGTCATACATGAATCTCTTCTGAATTCTGAGATCCCAGAAGGCTGTTTTATATAAGAAGTGTCTCCTGAGGGATAACTGGCTGGTGGTACATGAGCTTCTGAGCCTATTTTCTAAACTGGAAATACGGTAAGAGAGTTTGGATCAGCAGACTACAGTCAACCTTGCATTTGCTCATGCTGACAGTATATATATTTTTTTATGTAGCCTAACTTCAGAACTGGCAACCAATGAAGTTTCTGGCCTATGTACAGGACTGATGGTGTAAGTACAAGGGGTTCCGTTCTTCCCACGGGTACATCAGACACCCCTGCCCAGGTCAGGCTTTTTTTTTTTTTTTTAAATTTTTTTTTCAGGTCGGTCTTTAAAACAGCTTTGGAGTCACGCAGAACTGAATTCACATCCTGGCTTTACCTCTAAATGTGACTACAGCTTGTGACTTAATCTCATCAAGCAGTGGTATTTTCAGATGTAAACAAGGGCTTATAAACTACCTTGTAGAATTGTGGGGATTAGGGTTCTACATTTTTAAACACCCAGAACAATGGTCTGAGCATAATAGATGCTCAATAAAGGATAGATATTATTGTCACAGTGCCTTTTCAAATTTGTATCCTAAAATACACTTAGATGTATACTGTATTAAAAAACTTTATGACAAATTCATTAACAAATCAAATATTAAAAGATGGTGGCTTAACTACAGAAGGTTTCTGGTTTTAAGAAAATGAGAGCCAGTACATAATAAGTAATCAGATGATAAATGAGGCAAGAGAAGAATAAAAGAATCAAAGAGTTACTGGTTCAGCTGAATGAAATCGCCCAGAAAGAAAACTAATATGAATCAAGAGCAAATTTAATTTGGTTTGGAAAAATCCAATTTACATACATACAGTTGACTCTGAACAACATGGGAATTTGGGGTGCTGACTTGTGACACAGTCAAAAATCTGTGTATAACTCCTGGCTCCCCTAAAACTTAATTACTAACAGCCTCCTATTGACTGGAAGCCTCACTGGTAACATAAACATTTGATTAACAGATATTTTGTATGTTATATGTATTGTATTCTTACAATAAGGGAAGCAAAAGAAAAGAAAACTTCATGAAGAAAATCATAAGAAAGGGTGTCTGGGTGGCTCAGCTGGTTGAGCGTCTGGCTCTTGGTTCCGGCTCAGGCTGTGACTTCGGGCTTGTGAGATGGAGCTCCACACTGAGCGCAGAGCCTGCTAGGGATTCTCGCTCTCCCTCTCTGCCCCTCCCCTGCTTGCACATGCACAAAATAAACATTAAAAAAGCGCTTCTCTCTCAAAATAAAGAAACATTAAAAAAAAGAAAATCGTAAGGAAAAGAAATTACATTTAGAGCACTGTATTGGGTTTATCAAAAAAAGTCTGGGGGCGCCTGGGTGGCTCAGTCGGTTAAGCCTCCAACTTTGGCTCAGGTCAGATCTCACGTTTGTGGGTTCAAGCCCCGCATCGGGCTCTGTGCTGACAGCTAGCTTGGAGCCTGGAGCCTGCTTCCGGTTCTGTGTCTCCTTCTCTCTCTGCCCCTCCCCCTCTCATGCTCTGTCTCTCTCTGTATCAAAAATAAATAAAACATTAAAAAAAATTTATAATAAAAAAAAAAGTCTGTATTTATGTGGGTTAGGGTGCTTCAAACCCATGTTGTTCAAGGCTCAACTGTATTACTTAAATGTACTAAAAAATTAATTACCTAAAGCAGCTTGCTTCAGATTTTAAAAAAGGACCAGCTTAGATCATTTCTAGAAATAGTATCTTCAGATTTCATTTCCTTTTTTTTTTAGGACCCATTTCTAACAAAGGAACATGTATTGTTTTGGTTTTGTCCATTATATCTGAAGCACCCTGAATTAAGGAAGCTTGGTAGTTTCCCTTAGAGTGCAGGCAGCTGTGAGGGAACATGTCCATCTTCCATTTACCCCGTTACCTGTTTGAGCGTGAGGGTCTTGGCCTTTTCTTTCGAGGTGCCCATCTCCCAGACACACACCACCGTGCTCGTGCCGCCTGTGATGACCAACTTGGGGTTGGGGCAGATCGCACAGAGGATCTGGCCCCACTCAGACAGACATTCGTAAACAGTCACTACCTGTAAAATAAAACAGACGTGAGACACACAGGCCATCAAGTACCACAGACTTCTGAATCACAAGGATCATACTGAGTGAAGAAGAACCCCAACGTGGGTGCTTCAAGGGCAAATGCCTGAGTACATTCTGGGCTGGATTCGGTCTAGCAACACTTCCCCTGAGGCTCTACCCTGAACAGTCTCCTGACTGCAGCTGCTGTTAGAAACCATACTAAAAAGGCCTTTGCTGATGGTAGGTGTCTCCAGTTAGTCCAGTCCAGTGAAATGATGGGATAATCTGGTAGAGAGGTGTTTGCCGTATTCAGTAAGTGGAAATTATGAGTGCTGCTATTTAATGAGAATGTTAACTAAACAGAATGGTGTCACAGTGTAACACACAGACTTGCGCAAACTAGATCCCTCCTGAGTCCAGGGGGCGTGCACGGGGTGCTGATACCATGGGACACAGCAGCTGCTGCTGATGGGGTGAGGGTTCCCATCAGCCATTTAAGAGAACAGAAGTGGTGAGTGGGCCCAATGGTGACACCAAAAAGAGGCTCTTTCAGTTGGTGAATAGCTGGCTGGCTAGGACTTCCTGGAGGAATTCTTTGAGTGGGAGGGGAACTGCTAGAGCCTGGGACACCACTTTTCAAAGGAGGCTTGTTCTACAGGAAACATACCTTGTCCTCGGGCTCCTTTATCCTGATCTGATGCAGCAAAGCTCTCCCTTCCTCTAGGCTCTGGAAGAACAGCTGAATAGCCCTTGGCCTTGGCTCTTCCCACCCTTTTCAAGCAGGATATCCAAACCACAAAAGTGCAAGATTAAATGAGCAAGAAACAATGCAAACCTTGTCTGACTCATAGGTTCCCAGCCTGCAGCTGAGGTCTGCATAGCCCCAAGCGAAAGTTTTGTTCCAGGTTGGTGGGATAAGAACCTTATTCTGTTCTACTGCAAGAATGCCTTTATCTGTACACACTATTTGTCCCACAGGCTCTTTAAGTTCTATAAAAAAACAAATCAACAGATTAGAATGGGGACAAGGAAAATGAACCTCGTGATCCCATATATAGGGGATCATTATCTCAAATATTCACACAAAGCAAGCATCCTGACACCTACATTAGGACAAAATGACCTGAGAGGTGGAGCTTGGCTGGGTGGCCTGTCAACTGGGACTTCCAGCCTTCCCCTCTCCTGATACTCTTGGGTTTGGCTCCTAGCAGTCAGCCTGTCTTCTGCACAGAGCAACATGGGATGCTCTCCAGAATGCCATACACAGACCTCCAATCAAACTTGGCCTTCAGCACCTCCCAAGTGATATCCAGCCTTAGACTTCCTGTCCCCCAAGAGGCCCGCTCCCTGCCCTGCACTGGAACCCCACTGAGCACACTAGTGCTCTAGGACCGTCACTGGTGGTCAGTGCCGTTGGCACTGGGCAGTCTGTGTAATGAGCCAAAATGGCACAGAGCTCGTAGCCTAACTAACCAGAAACGGATGCTCCATTTTTTGGATTTGTGGAACAGTGACAACCTCAAGACTTTGCAAAAACATTCTTTCATTCTAAGGGGAAAAAACCCACTTGAAAAAGTACTTTTAGATACCTCCTAACAACATTAGCTAAAAGACAGATACTTTTAGCTGGCATATTAAAAATGTAGTCTTTTTGCTGCAATTTCTAAACTGGCAGAATGCATATAAATGAGGATTACTGAAGTTTTCCTGCATCTATGACAATAAAGTTGACCTCCAAGATTTGGTATATTAGGAGTTTTCACTATCTTAGTAGGACAGAGAAACCTGTTTCTTTCTTTCTTTTTTTTTTTTTTTATTTTTAGAGAGAGAAGGAGAGAGCTGAGCTCAGCATGGAGCCCAAAGCAGGGCTCGATCTCATGAACCATGGGATCATGACCCCAGCAGGAAACAAGAGCTGGATGTTCAAACAACTGAGCCACTCAGGTGCCCTGTTTGATTCTCCTTGATAAAAAACCCAATAGGTCAAAAAACCCAAACCAAAACAAAATGACAGGAAAAGGAGAAAATCTAACAAGCATTTGGTGATTTATCACAAAACTGTAGCACTTATTACAAATGATACTACTGTTGAAAAGCACACTTGTTATTGATAAACTAGGATTTCTCCAGAATCAGAATCATGAATTCCTGTCACCTTACCTTTTACAGGCGTTAGAGAAGGCCTCAAGTTGTCTAGGTGATGGAAAAAGATCTTGTCACTTGTGGATCCCGGTGGGACAGAGGGGCCTGTGGTTTCTCCATTAAGTCGGCTCCTCACTCGCTTTGGTGGGTGAGGTTTTTTAAATAACTGGTAGGAAAGAAGACAACACACCTTACAATGTAAGCGAACGTTTACTGAGCCCTAATTTTTATATGCCATTTGTTACGTTTCTGTTTTAGATAAACTTTACAATGGCTACTAGGTACTCTCTAATCACGCTTTACATTTGAGGAAAAACTCTGAAAGGCTCAGAAGGACGCCAAAGGTCTTCTTTCTTAGTAAGCAGGCTACCACCATACCCCATGTTACTCTGATTTTATAACTTTTCAGGAGTAAATCAATCTACTCAAACTGTAATTGATTAACAATGACTTTCCAATGATTTTAAACAGTAACCAATTCTTTATAAGCCAGACACCATTCTGTACCACTGAGGACAGACATTCTCTCTAAATGAGTTATTTCTGGCTTCAACATAGCCTTCCTCTATCTGACATTGTTTTGGTGTCTTTTAGATGCTACTAATTTATTGGAAGTATGAACATTGTTGCCTTCTTTTTACTCTGCAATGCCTTAAGGGAAAAAAAAAGAAAATGAAATCTTTGGCATTCCTGTTCAGTATTCCTATGGAACTAAAATGTTATTAATACACATTTAAAAAGGATTATTTTTCAAATATGTAGATCTTCAAAACAGGCATAGAGCCATTTCTGTTGGAAAACTCATACCTGAAGAAGGTACTCAGAAAATCTTAGATAAAATGAGATTTTAAATGACTAGAACGCCTTTACAATTTGTGAATTTGACATTCTGGATTTCCAGGAGGGGGGAAAAAACAGAAAAAAAATGCTTTGTGAAGAGAGACATTTACATTATTGTCCCAACCTTATTTTCATATAAAGGCATAGATCAGGGTTTGGTTATTTTCTCTACATGTATGACACAGACTTGGCAGTTGTATAAAAAGGTCCCCATACCTTCAAGTCTGTTCATGAATGGATATTTGATGAAGAATTTCTAAGAGGACCTTAGGGTAGAGTCCCTTGCCAAGCAAGGGCATATGATATTATGTGGATATGCGGACCGTTAAACCTAGATTTTCCAGGATGGCCATACTTTGAAGGACTCTCTATTCATCATTGGAATGTCTGAGAAATATTCAAACTATTTCTCACAGGCTGTCTGCCTCCTAAACTCAAAAGTGGAACTAAAATCCTGTGACAGTGCATGTGTCTTGATTTCCTACAGAGGGTATGAAACACAGTTCCTGTGCTAGTAACCCTCAGAAAAAAAGGAAAAGTTTAACTACAACTCAATAAATGTTTATCAGTAAACATTTAAAAACTGTTTACCAATAAACATTTCCCTTTGAAGGTGAACCCAGCTCCTCGATTGGGGGATCAGACTGCACTGTGAGTGGTGCAGGCACACGCTCTTCTGCTGTCGGCCTGGGCTGGGCCAATATATTGTTCTGGAGTGTTCCCAACAATCAGGTTGGTTAACGTACTAGGAGTTCAAAAGAGATACCGGCAGCGGGAACACGAAGGCTAGCCAGGCTACAGTGCGGAGCCTGGGGCGCTTGGGAAAGGCGGTGGGGAGAACGGCCCAGCAAGGCGGGCCCATCGCCAGGGCTGGTTACAGCCTGGCCTGTGTGCTCTGGAGGACAGGGAGGGAAGGTGGCTGGAAGTCTCTCAATAGGGGGTCCTCATCATGCAGGTGAAAGAGCAATAGAGCACTGGGGTGCTGAGTGGCTAAGCGCTTGGGGCTTCTGTTCAGGTTCCAGGGAGTGGTCAGAGCAGCCAGGACATGGCCGGCCAGTTCCGGCCCTCCCACAGCATGCACTCCGCACCAGTGCTCTTCCCGCCTGTATCTGTCCTCTAGTCTGGACCCCTGCTGTCCGTTCCCTCGACTACTCAGAGCTTCGGTATCTGCTTCTAACATGGCTCCCCTACACTGTGTGCATGTACGGGACTGCAGACAGAATGATCTTTATGTATTTATTTTCATTCCAGTTAATTAATGTACATGGACAGCATGATCCTTAATGTATGAATATGGCCATGCCATTTCATGTCATTCCCTGCTCGAAGTCAGCACTGGCTTTCTACTGGCCTTGGGATTGAAACCTCACCTCTGCATGCTGGGCCCCGGAGACCTCATCTTCCTCCCTGACTGTGCACTTCCCATCCTCCTGCCAGGTGTTGTGTTCACACAGGACACCTGCCCCGCACGGGTCTGTGAGGCGAAATGCTCTGTGAGCGACCTTTCTGTTCATCTGGATTGCAAAAGGGAGGAGGAACCAATAATCTAGGAACCTACTGAATGAACTGACTGGGTGGCATGGCTCTTCACGTAGCCTACACTGATTATATGATCATCCATCATCTACAGCAGCTGAAAAAATGAAACTAAGTATCAATGATGAAAACATCCATACCTGTTTAGGGATCTGACCAAAGTTATTAATGAACCCAATGGTGGCTGTCTCCTTTAGTGGGTCATTTATGTTGTAGATATCCACTTGACCCTCATAAAAAAGATGGTGGAAGACATTTACAGCTTCTACTGCGGCAGGGCCTTGCTGTTTATAGCCAAAGATTAAGTCAATCCACTCATGAAGATGGGCACTCACGTAATCACATTCCAAAGCCTGTAATTTCAAAACACAGGTTCAGTCACAGGCTGACTTTTATTGCTCAGAAAGCAAAAGAATTGGCCAGAGGTCAAAAGGAACTAAAATAACTAAAAAAAAAAAAATCATAAGAACAATATCCTTAATTTGAACAAATGTGTGATATTTTGCTCAAGGTCCTCTCTTTGTATTGTGGTCAATGACCCAATGAAATCCAAATTCAACTACAAAGGGTGGGCTCCTTACCTCACGATGGACTCTGATGAATTCCCGAGGGTCCCCTTTTGCCCAGGGTGGAAGGATAACATCACCAAGCTTGGTGCCATTTTGTTTACAGCCTGTGAATTAACAAATTAAAAAGAAGATGAAAGATGGGATAAATAGGAACTTTACATTAAGTAACCAAGAAAATACTGGCTTAGATTCACTACCTGAACTATGGAATTTTACCACCAGAAAGAACCCTCTGAGATCATCTACTCTGCTATTTCCCTCAGTCTGCTCCTTAGAGAATTTCATCAGGCAGATTATTAAGTGTTAGCAAAACCGAGGGGCCCGCCCTGTCAAATGACTTCAGAAAATGCTGAGTTATGAAATGTTAAACATGTTTCTTCCTGCAGAACTCCTCAGAGGCATAGTCTTTCTCTAGAAGGGATATTAGACACAACATTTCTAAAACTTAACTGACCACAGGACTCCTTTTTAATGAAACATTTTGTGAGGCTACTGTTTTGAGTTTGGAAAAACTGCTTAAATTCAATCCCCTCAGGACTGCACATTTGGAAGATTAGCAATTTCTCTCAAACCTTCTTTTGTTTGGGCTTTTCCTGAATGCTTAAAACCTGGTGAGTCATCAGCAGTTAACCAGTACTGAATTTCTTAATGTTTTGACAAAATTTTGCCACTCATGTAGAGGAGGTTGCTGAAGGAACACCTAACTTTTTGGTCACTGAGGAGTCTGAGTGCTCTCTTCTAAAGAGGAAATGAAAATACCATGGTCTTCCAGAATATTTGCAATACATGTTGTTTCTCCTCTTTCTGATTCTTTTTTGTTTGTTTGTTTTTTATTTATTTTTTGAGAGACAGAGAGAGACAGTGCGAGCAGGGGAGGGTCAGAGAAAGACAGAGACAGAATCTGAAGCAGGCTCGAGGCTCGGAGCTAGTAGCCATCTACACAGGGCCTAATGTGGGGCTCAAACCCAAGAACTGTGAGATCATAACCTAAGCTGAAGCCGGACGCTTAACCGACTGAGCCACCCACGTGCCTCTTTCTGATTCTTAAACTCTTGAGAGAGCTCTGCAGAACTGACACATATTTTGCTCTAAGAATTCTCATTAAAAAAATAAAATCTGAAATCTAATACTTTGGTGTTAGTACATCATTTAACAGAAAAAAAATCTGGAAAAACTACAGGGCTAACCTGGGAGAAACAAAAGTTGTGACAATGCATACCAAGTGACATTTATTCTGTGGAAACAGATTTAAAATCACAGACAATGTGAAAAATATTAAAAAACTATTTGGTATAAAATCTATTCACAAGAAAACATATTAAATAGGACTGGCATCTCAGGAAACAGGTCCTTTTTTTTTCATTTTTTTGGAAGTAAAGACCAAAAGGTTAACTTTAGCTTGCAGTTTTCTTAGATACAAATCAGATGATCAATGACTCAATGAATAGTAATGTTGACTCATCAGCTCAGTGGCAGTTGGTTAAATAAACAGCTGTATTAGAAATTTTCAGAAGTACAATTGTTCAAATTCTGGAACACAAAGGCAGTTCCAAGTGAGGGCCAATAAAAATACTGCTTGTTGAAACAATCTTGTTTTTGTCACTGTTATTTGAAGGCTTATTTATATGTGGTATGAAGTGAGAAATATAAAATCATTTACTGTTTAAAGGAATGTCTTGACTTGGTTGGAAAAACTGCCAGATGACTTAAGAAAAAAATAAAACAATCAGGTTACTACCATCCCTCACCCTCATTCACACCTGTAGTCCACCTCCCTTGAAATACCACCCAGGCCCAATTTTTTGATAAGAAGTAATAATTCCCAGACTTGATATATAATCTACTTTTCAAAAAAATATGCTTATAATCCATAACATTTATGTGATGTAATTTTATTTCACCAGGACTATCTGCAATTTTAACGTTTAAAGAGAACCCTCTGTCGCACACTCTTGGTCTGACTCTGGGGCTCTGCATCCTTCCTCCATGCACATCTGTATCTGAGGGTATAAGGAGAAGATGGGGGGAGGGGTGGGGTGATGCTGCTCCTCCCAGAACCGGGGCAAAAACCCAAGCGCTCTTCCTTTTACTTTCTTTTCTGGGTAGAGGCCAAACAGTGTTTTGTTTTGTGTTCTTAATTAAAGCGAAATTTACCTAACATAGTCACTTTAAAGTTAACAGTTCAGAATGTGGTGCAGCCACCAACCCTATTGAGCCCCAAAACATTTTCATCAGCCCACAGGACCCATTAAGCACCTGCCCCCCATTCCTCCTGCCCTTCTGTCCCTGGGGAACCACCAATCTGTGTTGTGTCTATAGAATTAGCTATTCTTGATGTTCCATATAAACGAATCATGTATTATGTGATCTTTTGTGTCTGGCTTCTTTCACTTAGTATAATGCTTTTGAGGTTCATCCATATTATAGCATAACTCAGTAATTCATACTTTTTCATGGCTGAATAACATTTCAGTGTATGTATATTCCACAATCTGTTTATTCATTGGTTGGCACGTGGCCAGTTTCTACTCCTTGGCTACTGTGCATAATGGTGCCATGAACAGGTGTATACATATACCTGTTTCAGTTTTGGGACATGTATCTCAGAGTGGAATTGGTGGGTCATGTGATCCTATTTTTAACATTTAAGAAACCATCATACTGTTCTCCACAGCAACCGAACCATTTTACATTCCCACTAGCAATATATGAAGGTTCTATTTCTCCACACTCTCATCACATCTTGCTACTTTCTGTGTGGGTTTTTCCCATCACAGCCATTCTAGTGCACATGAAGTGGCATCTCATTGTGATTTTGATTTGCATTTACCTAATGACTAATGATGTTGAGCATCTTTTCATGTGCTTACTGACCATTTGTATACCTTCTTCGGAGAAATGTTTCAGGTCCTTTGTCCATTTTTTAAGTGGGTTATCTTTCTGCTGCTGAGCTGTAAGAGTTCTTTATATTCTGGATACTAGACCCTTATGAGATATGTCATTTGCAAATACTTTCTCCCATTCTGTAGGTTTTCTTGTCATCTTCTCCATAATGCCCTTGGATACAGAAGTTCTATGTTTTAATCAAGTCCAAGTCATCTTTTTGGTTGATGATGCTTGTCCCTTCTCTTTTTTAAAGTTTATTTGACAAAGAGTGCATGTGTATGTGTACACACAGATGTGTGTGAGCAGGGGAGGGGCACGGAGAAAGGGCAAGAGAGAATTCTAAGTAGGCTCCATGCTGCCAGCGCACAGCCTGACATGGGGCTTGATCCTAAGGACTGTAAGATCATGACCTGAGCCAAAATCAAGAGTCAGAGGCTTCACTGACTGAGCCGCCCAGGTATCCTGATGCTTGTGCTATTGATATCCTATATAAGAATCCATCAGTAAATACAAGATGATAAAGATTTAACCCTATGTTTTTTTCTAAGAGTTTTATGGCTTTAGCTCTTATGCAAATAGTTTTTTTTTTAAGTGTGTGATTTCATGGAAGAAAGATGATTATGAAGGTGGGCATGACAAAGACAAAGGACTTTTTAAAATTTACTTATTTAAAAGTGGACCATTTAAGTTGGAGTAAGTGGTGTGGGCTACAACATTTTTGCAACACATAACTGATGCAGTGTTTCTGGAAGATTGGGGCTATCTCTTTCTTTGTATACCTCTCCGTGTTTTTTTTTTTGAAAGTGGTAACACCAGGGAGAAGAATAGCATTCTTCAAAGGTGAATTATAAGTGAACACAGCAAAACACTAATGTACATCCGTATTCAAATGCTGTGCATGCATTTGTTGTTTTTCCCTGCTCACCATCTGTTCTATTCCTTTGGGGAGCCATCACTCCCTCCAACTCAAAGGGCCAGAGGTTGGTATCTTGAGCTGCTCAGAACTGAGCTCCAGTCCCAATCAGGGGCAACGAGACCCACTTTCAGGTCTTCTGCTGGGCTACTGAGAGAGTCTCACTATCTTCCCCATTAGGCCTGGAGCTCTAATTTCACAAGGTTAGAACTACCAATGGACAATTAAATACAAATTATTTAAAACAATTTTTAAAAAGAAAAATTACTCAGATGTATCAGAGATGAACACCTCCCTGAATCTTCTGTTATAAAAACTTTTTTAGGTAGTGTAGTAACGATTTATATGTTGAACTCTTAAATAGGATAGGGTACGAGGTATGGAAAATATATGAAAACAGAACAGTATCTGGCAGGAATACGCTAAAGTGGAACAATGGAATATATTTTAAAAGAAATACTCAGAAACCTAGATCAGCAAACTGTGTTCCAAGAAAATATAGCAAAAATTAAATCTACTTCTTGAAATTGCTGGACTATATAAAGAGATCAGGGTATTGATGAAATTTCTCTCCTTTATATAAATGTTGATTTGTCTATGTGTTTCTAGAAAATACTACCCAAACAGGATAAAGAAGAGGAATATTCTAAAATTCTAATTTTAAAACATATTAGTATGCAAGTCAAGAAGATTAAAATAATACATGAGGAAAAAAACAATACATGAAAATTTGAGTATATCATTTTTGGCTATTAATTTCAATCATAATAAATTTCATTTTTTAAAAGTTTATTTATTTTGAAATGGAGCGAGAGAGCAAGACAGAGAGGGAGAGAAAATTCTAAGCAGGCTCGGCAATGTCAGTGCCAAGCTCAGTGTAGGGCTTGATCCTACAAACTGTGAGATCGTGACTGAAGCGAAATGAAGAGTTAGACACTTAACCAGCTAAGCCACCCAGGCACCCCTCAATCATAATAATTTTCAAATAAATTTTTAACCTCATCTTTTTTATTGAAATAATAATATCCTGACCATTAGTGATAATCTGGCCAATTTCTAAATTTTCCTAAAACTCTCCATTTGAAACAGCTATTTTAAACATAAATCCATTTTTCATTTCGTATTTACTCCCACACACCTGATGACAGTAAATAACAGCTGCTGAAACCACAAGGAAGTCTTTCCTTGTCAGTGTGTACTGCAGACAATATTCAGGAAAGTGACATTTCTATGGGTCAACATTCCTAAGACAGTGCCACAGCCGTACATACCTAGATCAAAGTTGTTGGAATTGAAGAGGAATTCTGGTAAGTAAAAAAATTCTGGGATAAGTTCTTTTACATCTGCCATGTTGTGCTTTGATGCTGAATACCAGGCCTCACGCACGCTGTGGAACATTCGGTCAGCCAGGTCAAAGTGGCCTCCCTGCGGGCAGAAGGAGAAGGCGCCTCTCTTAGAGAACCATCCCCACCTCACAGCTTCTGTCAAGCTCAGGGGCTTGAAAAACTCAAATAAAAACATTTCGTGACAATTCAATTTCTCATCATCCTATGTCGAAAACATAAAACTTTAAATCATTACAAAAAGAAAATTAATCTAATTCTTTTGGGGATATTCTTTACAAAAAGTACTTAAAGTGTGTATTTTATTTTGTAATCAAAGTGAAATCCAAATAAGAAGACTTCTAAAATCATTAAGAAATTAGTTTTTGGTGAGAGGGCAAGAGTGTGAGGAAATATGAATTCTTCCATGGTTTGGTGATGCTCTCCTAAAAAAAAAAGAATCTAATGTAGCCATGTACAGCCATCTATATATGTATGACTAGTTTTATAAATTAACATGACATTCAAGTTCTAACACTGCCAAGAATTAGGTGAAAACCTAAGAAGGTGATCAAAAAGCTATAGATATAATGAATTCAAATAGAAAAGGATTTCTTTTGCTAACACAGCCTCAAAGATACACCATCCCCTTCCTCCATCAAACTTCCTATTGCAATTTTTTTATTATTTAAAAAAATTCTTTTAATGTTTGTTTATTTTTGAGAGACTGAGACACAGAGCATGCATGAGGGAGGGGCTGAGAGAGGAGGAGACAGAATCCGAAACAGGCTCCAGGCTCCAAGCTGTCAGCTAAGAGCCCGACTCGGGGCCAAACTCATGAGCTGAGCCGAAGTCAGGCGTTTAACCTACTGAGCCACCCGGGTGCCCCTCTACTGCTGTGTTTTAAGTGAACACTGTGTATCTGTCTTTTGAGGAAGCTCACTGCAGGAAAATGCTAAAGTCCATACAATGCTACCAAGGCCTGCCACCTATCTGATGTCACCTTCTGCGACTTTCTCCCCACTTACTGTGCTTCAGACACTGGCTTCCTTGCTGCTCCTAAAACATCTCAGGCACATTCCTGATGTGGGGCCCTAATATGGGCTGTTCCTTCTGCCTGGAACACACTTTCTCCAGGTATCTGCCTGAGTAACTGCCTCACATCCTTCAAGTTTTTGTTCACATGCTATACCTTTCAAAAGGGACCTACCTACCCTAACCACTCTATTTAAAACTGCACTGTGCCCACCCTACCTTCTAGTCCTGGGCTTCCCATCCCCCCTTCTCTGATCTGTATTTTCTGATAGCATTTATCATATTCTAAAATTTATTATTCTTTTTAAAAATTAAAAAAAAATTTTTTTAAATGTATTTCTGAGAGAGCGTGAGCAGGGGAGAGTGAGAGAGAGGGAGACACAGAATCCGAAGACAGGCTCCAAGCTCTGAGCTAGCTGTCAGCACAGAGCCTGACGCAGGGCTCAAACTCACGAACCATGAGATCATGACTTACACTGAAGTTGGATGCTTAACTGACTCAGCTACCCAGGTGCCCCTATTTATTTATTATTCTTATCTGTTTCCTCAACTAAAAAATATAAGCACTACAAAGTAGGGCTTTGGTCTTTGCTCATTGATATCCTCCATGTTGGAAGAACAGTGCCTGGCACATAGTAGGTATTCCATAAATATTTGCTGAATAAATGAAAGAGAATGTAAAGAAAAGCAAATGAGCTAGACTGTACTACTTTTTTTTCAAATGTTTGTCGAATTCAACCAGTCAAGGCTGAATTCCGGGAACTTGCTTCTTTGACCAAAGGACCCTGGCACTCGTTTACTATAGACAAATTCTAGTTAAATCATTAATTCTGATCCAATGAAATTCCACTAGAATTATGTTTGACTTTTTGTGACTAAAACATCATAGGGCTTCTTGTAAGACAAGATAACAACATTTAAAAAAAGTGCCATAATTTTAAATAGAAAGAAGGCTTGAATGAAACAGAAAAATATTATTTTAAATGTAGAGTTTTACCTGCAGCCTTAAGAATATCTGAGTGAAAGGCTCCATTCTTACAAGGTATGAAGCCACAATCATTGCAGATGAATAGTGTGTCCCATAGTGGTAAGCTGGGGTTTCTCCTGTTCAAAAAAATTAAGGCATAATTGAAAACAAAAGAAGAGTAAATATGAAAAGTAAAATTGGTATTAATAGGCTTGAAAATGTAACAGACAATGTGAGAGCTGTGACACCACTCACAGCTGGCACCGGCATTCGTGGTGTGGGAACTTTACAGCATTAATATGCCTCACTTCCACACCTGGCTGCAACCCATCCAAATTAAGTAGAATTCAATGTCTTTTCCCACAAACTTAGCACATTTGGCAATTCATGTCTTGAGGCTTACTTTAAAAGAGAAACCTTAAAAGCAAACTATCTTCACTAAAACAGGATTTAGACTTACAGCTACTTTTTATGAGGTTCTGGATTTGCAATGATCTATTTCTCTAAACTGCTATCTATGAATATTGTGCAATTGTTAGAACATACTCTCCTTAGCAGGGAATAAAAGGTTCATGTGTGGAATACTGTTAGGCTTGGTTTTTTTTTTCCTTATTTGTTCCACTAATTTGAGGGAGACACATGATTAAAAACTGAACATAATAAGTATAATGTTTCAGGAGGTAACCAATTATTATTACCCCTATTTTTAAAGCAAAGGGATCCAAAGAGTGCATCAATAAGGTAAAAGAGAGTGTAATAAACGAAACTGTAATTCCTGGCTTAAACATGATTAGAGATAAAAGCAGATAGATGATCTGATGGAAAATCGATGCCCTACACAAGGCAGACATACTCAGTTTTTGGCCTGTACCTGATAAGCTACCTACAACATGTCTTCTGAGCATGGCCATCAGTTGGCATGCTAGATCAGACAGCTGTATATCTGTGTGCATATATACACATTAAATAACGGCTTACTTCTGAAACGGAGGTGCGAAGTCCAATGACAAGAAACGTTACGTACCGTTAGGATCTTCCCAGTCTTTATAGCGCTTCTTGTACTGAGCTAATCGTTCATCTGTCTGTGCACCCATCGGCTTAGCCAGGTTCCTAAAGGTCTTGGGATTAGTAAGGTCTACTTCCTAAAATACAAAATGAAATCCAATTCCAAATTACTCTACACCTTTTGTTGTCACCAATATAGAGCAGACAATAATGATTTATAAATGTTTGTGGTCACACTGGCAGAACAGGGCTCCAAAATAATGCTGTGTACCGACTGGTTATCCACACTCTACTGACAGGCACATGGCAGTTTGTTATCTGGTTCAGTATGAAGACAACTACTTTGGAAGTTAAGCGTGCACAGAGGAAGACACTCAGGATTCAGGTCTGGAGAGGAGGAGTCAGGGAATATCCTTCCTGTCTTGGCATGGACACAGCAGGAGCCTCAGCACAAAAGCCCTGATTCTTCTTTATTCTCCATCACCCACATAACTAAACCACCAAATATCTGTTCTGTTCTCTTCCCTTCCTTCCCAATTTCACCCCAACTTCTTAGAGGTGACCAGGAAGTGAAACTAGAGCACTCAGGACTCACACCCTGGCCTCTCTCTGCATACCAGGCCATGTGACTTCCACATAAGATGGGATCTTTCCATCTACCACCAATTATTTTGAAAGCTCAGTTTTAACTGACCTAATTCACATACTTAGGAGGGAACCAAAATTTCCTACCTGAGGCTTTTAAAAGTAAAAATGTGAACTATGTACGAGGGGGATATTTAATTTATGTCCTTTTAAAGGGTATCACAACCAACCCATTTTGCCAAACTTGTACTTTCAAGGCTAGGGCAAGAGTATTGAATCCACATTCATGAATATAAGTCAAGTTAGTATATTTGTCCTCTCAAAATAGATATGCAAAATCAATATACTTTTGTGGCTAATTCAGCAAATATTAAATTGTATGCTGAGTACCAAGCACTGTTCTAACAGTTAGGAATTGAGGGATATGTAAGATTGTCTTTGTGCTCAAAGGATAGACAAAGGATACAGATGTAGGAGCTACTTTGTCAATGGTACTGAGGTTTTTAAATTCTCTCTCAACTATGAGGATCATTCACTGAGTAATTTTAAACAGAGTGATGACCCAATTGACTTACTATTTCTGAAACTGGCTGCAGTATAGAGGACAGAGGGACAGACACCGATCAACAGATACTAATTAACTAGCACTTAGGAAAACCAAATCGATATTATGAATTAATATCTAAGAAGTTTGTCAATTACCTAAACTTTGTACAACTCCAAACTAAAGTTCTTCTTCATCTGGTTGAAATAAGTGCCTGTTGAGAACTTTAAATTATAAAGCAAGTAAAACATGTGAGCAACTAAAGTATCTTTTAATTACTTTTGAAAATGTGTTCCACTGACACAAAATGATTTGAGATTTACCTCCGAGTCGTAATCTGCAAGGATCCAGGGGAAGACAGGATACTGCATGAGATCATTATAGGATCTGCCAGCCAAAGTGTTCAAGTGCATCAAGTACTGGAAGTTGCTGATTTCACCTCTCTTGGGAAAGATAAATATTCATTTTAGGACAATTATTTCCATTATGTTTACCTAAAAGATTTTTTATATGTAAAACAAGGTAAAAGTTTCCAACTTAACACATATTTATAACATTTGTTTTTCCTAACAAGCACAAAGGGCAAGATATTTTTCATGTATATATTTTATGGATTACTGAAGTGCTTTTAACTGTATGACTTATATCATCTAACTATAAATTATGAACAAAGCTTGTATTTTCATTAAGCCTACCTCCCATCTTTGAGTCACAGACTTCTCTCCAACCAAGGTGCTAAGCAACCCAGATCTAAAAGCAAGAAATAATTAAATTGTAGGCCATATCATTTTAAATCTGAGTAATAATAAAGTTTAAAAACTTAAGTGGTCCAGGAATTTTCCAAACTATGGAAGACCTATTATTAATGGGCCATGAAATCAGCCAAGTGGGTTGTAATCAATATTTTGCATTTTCTTTCTTACTTTTTTATTTAACACTCATTTATTTTTGAGAGACAGAGAGAGACAGGGCATGAGCAGGGGTGGAGCAGAGAGAGAGGGAGAGACAGAATCCAAAGCAGGTACCAGCAGCTCTGAGCTGTCAGCCCAGAGCCTGATGTGGGGATCGAACTCATGAATTGTGAGATTATGATCTGAGCCAAAGTCAGATGCTTAACCTACTGAGCCAACCAGGCGCCCCTGTAATCAACATTTTGAAATATGAAATAACATGGAATTAAACTGAAGAAAACAGAGAATACTGAAAGACATTACATGCAGTAAGGGAAAGTGGAGTCAATTTTGATTTATTATTTGTAGCTCAGTTTGTGAGTCCTGAGATGCAATGGAAAGTATATTTTTTTTACTAAGGTTATGGCAAAAGTGAAAAACACTGATCTAGTCCAATGGTCTACTTGTTTACAATAATCCCCATGGTAACAAATTTAAGGACATTAACTTGGAATAATTGAAATAGTACACAATATATTGTACATAGTAGGTACGTGGCACATTTCCTAAAAGAGATGTTGAAGAGTGAATAAAATGATGAATATTTTATGACAGAAAAGTCACTGCTATTCAGGCCATTTAAATTTATGAACTTTCTTGAATATCAGACTTTCCTAGAATGCTGTAAAACCCTTTTTAAGGTTTAACAGTTTTACAATAATAATTAATGATTTGAAGATTATGAGTTACTCACTGAACTGGTAGGAAAGCACTTAACTATGTATTTTACTGACTGAAAGGAAATTAATGGATTTGTCAACCTTAGTTCTTAAACATATCCAGTTGAACAATAAAGCTAACACTTTCCACTTCTGGTTAAGTTCTTCCTATCAGGCAAATTCAATGTACAGAAACTCTGGAAAAAGTATTCCTCCACTTTATAAGAAAGGGAACAAGTGAAAAGGCTAAAGTTGGAAATGAATTTCTGCTTCTTGCCTTTGGGCTTTTAAAGTATCTTTAAGAACTACCAATTTGGCACAGAAAGTAGGAAGAACAATTAAGTAACAAGTTAAAGATTATCTAATAAGCTAGTAAAAGTATTGGCAATTTAATTACAAGTAGGAAAAAAGGCTCAATGTGCTGTAAGCAGGCCTTTTATTTCCCATTATTTGTCTTAGTAACACCACGAAAGATTAGGAACAGAACATGATCTGAGGTTAAAAACAGCTCATATTTACCATTTATGTTAGCTAAACAGCTAAAGAAAAAGAAAAGCAACAGCTTAAAGAGAAATATACAAATGTAATACAGTTAGATGCACACAGACTGGAATCAAATTTTATTTATGAATTACAGAATCTCCAGTAAAGTCTGAAGTCACTTTCTTTCATGTTGCAATCATTTGTATCCCAAAAACACTGCTTTTCTTCCGGATTATTGTGTAGTTTGACTCTTAAAATGGCTATATCATCCAGAAGGACTTTCTAAGATTAAAAGCAGCTAAAATAAGCACGAGGGAACTAATAGTAGGTTTGAACACATAAAAACAAAAGTTTAAATTTAAATGTTAAAAAACTTAAGAGGAAATTGGGCAATCTGCTGCAACAAATGTAATAAGCAAAGGAGTAATATGTTATTATAGAAAAATCCCATACGAATCAATAATAAGAACTCAGAGGAAAGGTTAGGTAGACTTCTTGTAGTGATCATTTTCTACTTTACACAAAAATCGTATTATGGTATACATGTGAACTACTGTAATTATATGTCAATTACATCTCAATTAAAAAAGATCAAACCACTGTCAATACCACCAATAAAAAATAATTCATAAAAAAGAATAGGCAAAGTTATGGATAATTCACAAATGATTATTTTAAATGGCTAACAAACATATTACAGAGCTCAATATTACTAAAATAAAAGAAATGCACATTTAAAAATTGAGAAAGCATTTAAAAAAATCAGTAAAAATCAAAAGGTAAATATAAAAAGCTGGCAAGCATCTGTGAGAAAAGTAAACTTATTCACTAATGATGGAATATAAATACGTGTAATTTTTATGGAAATCAAGTTGGTTTTGTGTACTGAAAGCCTTAAAACTCATACCTCCCTCTTCTGTAACTAAGGGGTCTTTACCCTAAAAAAAAAAAATGAGCAATCACACTTGCACTATTAGAATAAGGAAACCAGAGAAAGATGAAGTATCCCAAAACAAGAGAATGCTTTATACATACAATAAATACATAGTAAATCAAAAAAATATTACTGAAGAATTTTTTAAATGCAGTGGGAAATGGCTATATACAACACAGAATGGGAAAAGTGGAATAAAAATCTGTGTTTAGAGTAAAAACTCAATTATGTGCATAGGACTATATGCATGCTTAGAAAGCTTGTAGAAATTGATCAAAATGTGAGTGCTGGTCTGACACGAGTGATCATGAACAGAATTTCTTTTTCCACTTAGTTTTCAGTATTTAGAAAATTTTGTGCAACCCGCAGGAGGGGAAAACACTCATTAAAAATAGTAACTACTCCTGTGCAGATGCAAGCCATCCCGATTTCACCATTACACTGATGCAAGCAGCAAACAACCTACCCCTGTTCCACACTTGTGTTCGGTCGTTGCCCAGATACAGACTCGGAACTGTCAGTGAGAGATGGCACTACGGCCAAAAACCTGGAGAAGTTAAAATCAGCATGTCAAAGTCAGGATCTAATGGGAGCCTCAAAAGGGATGATGCACTTAAATCTTGACCGTTGCATTTACCTCTCCACTACCCTTTCATAGGGAACACACAATAATTGGAATACTCTGGTACAAAGCCAAACACAAAGGCCCATGGCAGAATCTATCATTTTGGATTCTAAAAATGCTGTCATATGACTGGAAGAAACAGCCTTGCAACACTGAGTCACAGAAATTGACTGAACTTAATGAAGTCCTAAAGACATGGCAGCAAGTAACAATGACAGCTAAACAAATGGCAGAACAGGGACAACACTAAACAAATGAAGACATGTACAAGATGAGTAATTGTATGTGACACACATCTTTTTCAGAGTTGCTTAAAATGTCAACGTAAGTATTTTTATTTATTTATTTTTTTGTTTATTTTGAGAGGGGGGAGTGGCAGAGGGAGAGAGAGAAAGAATCCCAAGCTTAATCCCACAAACAATGAGATCATGAGCCAAAACCAAGAGCCAGACACTAACTGACTGAGCCACCCAGGCACCCCCACCATAAATATTTTAAAGGCAGAAGAGAGTTATGGGAAAATTCTTAGAATAAATGTGGACCCTGAACTTGGCATAGACAGAAATTTCTCAGAGGAAAACAAACTCCTCTCCTTGTAACAGCTGCTAATTATGAAGAGCAAATAATTTCTTGGGGTTGAAAACAACATTGTCTGTAGAAGTGAATAAGACAGACAACTAAAATTTCTGCCATTTTATTAGCTCTTCTCATATGTAAAAGGAATTCTGGATCACCAATCACCATCCACAGACACTTTAAGTGGAGAACCACCCCCAACCCCAGGAGTTCACAGGTAATATCACTGTACTGCAATGGCAGGCAGTGCTGCTTGGCCTCAGACACTGCTCACAGCAGTGAGATACAGAACTTCCCTTACTAGAGGGCTTGCTGGAATCTACACCACCCTTCAAAGAGTTAAGAGAAGGTCTCTTACATCTGCAATCAGTTCATAAAACCCTTACTATTCATACATCCAAGAGAAATATTTTCTAGCACCATGTTATACATACTGTTTCTGACAAGGTAAATTCTGGCTTACCAAAAGTAAAACATGATTAGGTTAGATTAACTGTTTTATTTGGTTATGCTACTTTTATGATGATGAAAATATCCGTCTCCCTTGCAAGGCCAGAGAAGGGGTCATAGGAATATAGTTTTGAAGGCAGCTCAGTCTCTGCACTCAATAACACCACATAGCATTGTCTTCTTTCATGGTAAATAGGAAAGAAGCTTATTTTGAACCTGAAGTATGATTTTTTTAAATTACTGTTACATCATCCTTTTATATTGAGAGACACAGGACTCAATGATGAGATCTATAGTGACCAGAAAGATAAACAGTATTTTACAACAGAGTAGCATCATTTTACAAGCTAATTAGAAGAATCATGTTCCAGAGCTTGGCAAAAAATGAAACATATTTTTCAAGGAAGCTAATTTACTGCTCTAAATCCTAGACTTCTAAAACTGGCTTATCTGGTACGAGCTTCCCTTCCATCCCTTTCCATGACAGCACTGTAAAATATCCCTAATACACAATACCTTTGATAGACTTTATTTCTAATTCCTTTCTGAAAAGCAAGGAGGTAATTCCGTCCATCTCCAGAGAAAACTTCTACAGCGATAGGCTGAAATGATCAAAGAGGAAAACATTAAGAAAAATCACACACAAGATTAGATATTAATTTTCCCATTATGAATATCTACATTGTTAAAGAAATTAACTTTTGGACTGAAGTACACTTTTGAGTCATGAATTCCCGGCAGATTAAATTACAAAAGAAAAAGAGCCAATTTGTTCGGTTCAATTTTTGTTTCTGAAATCTTTACAGAATAATGGTAAAAATAAAGTGATTTAAAAAGTATAATTTAGGAATTATAAAATGAAGATGGAATTTTTATACTAAAAGACAATGATATGTTGATTTGGATGCTATGGGGAAAGCTTTGATAACAACGATATCACTCAAATTTTAGGTTGTGTTAAAAACACACACACACATGTATTATACAGAGTTATACCCCCACGTGACATGGGTTTGCCTATCACAAAACCATCTAAGGAAATACTGTGAAGGACAATGTAGGTCTTATAAAAGGTTTTCATGGCAAGTATGAGTTTTACATTATCCTCTGAATAGGGGCACCTGGGTGGCTCAGTCTGTTAAGCATCCAACTTCGGCTCAGTCATGGTCTCACAGTCTGTGAGTTCAAGCCCCACACTGGGCTCTGTGCTGACCGCTCGGAGCCTGGAGCCTGTTTCAGTGTCTCCCTGTCTCTGCCCCTCCCCTGCTTATGATCTCTCTTAAAATAAAAACACATCAAAACAAGTTTTTAATAAAATAAAATATCCTCTGAATAAAGGAACATGACAAAATGTTCAGTACCACTAAATCAACCCACCTGCAGGAGATACCGCCTTTTATGTACTTCCTTGATATCTTCATATGCAAAAATGCTACACGTTCTCTTGAGTTGACTGGGACCTTGCCTGGCTCCTCTGGGGATAATTGGCTCATGCATACTAGAGGCAGCCAAAAGAAGAAAAGAGAAACAAAACCCAGCAAGAGATAAATCCACTGTTCAACAAAGGGCATGTTATTTTGAACACGTGAATGGGAGCAGGGAACAATGTATCAGAAGATTGATAAATGCTTATGTTATATTTAAACATATTTAACAAAACTGATCTATGTTTAAGTTATATTTAAACATATCGAACAAAAAAAGTATGTTTAAGAGAATAATGTATCGACTACTCAGCATTCAGAGAACCCCTTTTGATGATATAATTTAAAAAATCTCAGGTTACTACTGGAGCCAACTTCTCTAACAGGCACAGCTGGTACAGTGTGTAGGCCCCCACTCTTTGAGAGACCCAAGGAAATGTTTTAATTTTTTTTAATTAAAGAAAAAGATTAAGCTTTTTGGTAGAAGAAAATGGTTTAATATATGACATTAACATATACATCTTTAAAGCAACAGCCACAAAATATAATTTTTAGTATTTTTATATGGAGCAAGGGGCCCATGAAGGTGGCTGTTGTTGCTGACAGGATAGTAATGATCTGAAGCATCTCCTGGGAATGGACTGCAGAGACTGTGTCTACATTTGACAGTGTTAGGTGTTCAAAATGTTGAAGAGAGAAGAACATGCTGACTTTCTAACCCTTAAGCTTTTTGTGCTCCTCTGGCTTTGTCTGTCTTCTGGGTTTCGTTACCCACTGCCATCCCATCCCAGGACTGGCAGAAGAAAAGGAAGACAGACAAACTCAAGTACTGCCTGCCTGTGCTCTGTCACACTGCTTCTAGGGCTCAGAGGACTCGGCCGCTCTTCCACTTGCTGGGAAGCCACCTGCATCTCCTCTAAACTGTGTTTGTACTACAATTCAAACAGGACAATTTGAAAATTCTAAATAAGTTTATACACAGACTAATACAAGGAATTTGGTATCTAATGCTATTAATGCATAACAATACATTTTATTTAATTTTCATTTTGATAAATAAGGCAAGTGTTTTCTTACCTTGAAATAACTATTCCCCTTGGGAATATTTAATGACAAAGGCACACAAACTGAAAGATAACATTTCTTAGAACACAATTTTTGGAAAACAATACTATGTATATATATATATATATATATATATATATATATACTGTTTTTGTTGCCAAGATAGCTGTACTGTGTCTCTTCATTCATTTACTTACTTTGGAGGTAAGGTTTCAATATCTCTTATTTCCCTGGTTGCCGTCATTGTAAATCCATCAATCACGTAAAAATGTTCTTTACCAAAAAGAAGTAGCCCCTCACTTGTATCCAGGCCTTGGACTCGAGCACAGCGGTACATGTGTTGAATCTATAAAGAAAACCATAAACATTCATTAACACGGTCAAAAAACAAAAACAAAAAACAAAACAACCCTGACCATTTCTTTTTTGATATAACTGAAAGAAAAGGTTTTGAAAATATGAATTTAGTGGGCAAACAGGATTCTACCAAGATGCACTCTGTTAAGCATCCCCTGAGCTAAGCATATTAAACCTGAGTTTAAGCGTGTTAAGAAGAATCAGCCAAAACTGCAATCTGATTTGCACTGCAGTTCGGTAAACTGAGACAACCATTTTACTCACACATCCAACACGTATCTATCCAATCCACTTCTCCCACTCTCCACAGAGTACTCACCTGTGCGAGGGACATGGGTACTAGGTTCTGGGAGTGATGAACAAGTTAGATAAGGACACAGATATAGTAAACTTGATAGAAAAAAAAGAGAATTGAAGCACACATGTAAGGAGATAAGGACTGTGCCCTTTTTGAGTCAGGAGTGCAAAAAGTCTGTTGAGCCTGACAAACTGAGTGAATCCCCAGTCCTGGCACTTAGTTGTGGATTTAGCCAACTTTCTTAATTTCTCTGGGCCTCTCTGTCTTCATTTGTGAATTTCAAATCAACACTGGCTTGTTATGAGAGGTACTGAGTTAGTGTATGTAATTGTGTTAGAAACTGCTGGCTGTCTTCTCTTCTGTGCAGCTCACTTTTGTCTTTTCCCACAACATCTCCTGGAACAGAGACTGTGACATTTGTCCCTATTCGCTCCCCACCTGGGGTCCTGCCTCTCTGGCAGACTGCTCCGCCACTGTTAAAAGCCAAACTTGGCAGAAGGTGTATTTTCCTCACAGTCAGAAAGAGTTGCTAAATCTTTCAATGTAAGTATTGTTTTCTTTCCAACGGGTAAGATCTAGTTCTTTCTTGCTTAAACTCAGTTCAACATGAGTCAAGGAAAAACTATCAGCAAGTGAACTGGAGTCAAACAAATGTCAGTCTGAATACACTTTATGCACTATTCAAACATAAAGCAATTAGAGCAAAAACTGTACTTAATGAGATTAAAAAATTTTTAATTTATTTTTGAGAGACAGAGCAAGACAGCGTCAGCAGAGGAGAGTCAGAGAGAGAGGGTGACACAGAATCTGAAGCAGGCTCTAGGCTCTGAGCTGTCAGCACAGAGCCCGATGCAGGGCTCAAACCCACGAACTACGAGATCATGACCTGAGCCGAAGCCGGATGCTTAACTGGCTGAGCCACCCAGGGGCCCCAATTAAAAAATTTTTAAATGACATCATTAGAAAACAGATTTTTCTAAAACATGCAAATGTAGTCAACTTTCATCACATGTGAACTACTTTAATAAAAATGTAGTGTTATAGGAAAAAAACCACAATACTTTGAAAATCATTCTAGTGTAGTGTAAGACACAAACACAAAAATGTTTTTTGTAAGTGCATAGTTTGGTGTGTTTTCAAATGCTAAAAATATAACGCAGCCAGCCTCCAGATTAAGAAACAGAACATTCCAAAGACTCCAGACACTTCTCGTGTACTTTCTTCAGACTTCATGAACTTTTATAATTACATGATTTTTAAATATTTTGATTCAAAATTAAGCCATATATAAGCCATATAAAAAACAGAATTTTAAAAATCATGCCCTAAGTTCTGGTTATATCTTAGTGCGTAAGATTTCAAGGGTTACACCAAGACCTAATATGAAAGGCAAAAAGCCCATCCTTTAAAAAGCTGATATTCACAACACGTTTAATTCATGCATTCCTTCATTTATTTATTCTTTCATTTACTCAACTACTTACTCCTTTCTTGAGAAGTTTACTGGGTATCTAGTAGGTGACCAGGACCGTGTACGGCAACGGGAATTGGCATGAGAAACACCACCCGCCTATAAGGAGCTCTCTATCTACGGGAGGAGACATGCACAGGAACACTCACGGCATGATAAAGCAGAACGACATATACAAGGCACTATAAAAGCACAGGGGACAGGTATCCAAGCAAGCCTGAGTTGGCAAGACAATCAAGGAAAGCTTCCTGCATCTGAGTATCTCAGGAAATGAGATCTCAGGAAACGAGAATGTACCAAATGGGAGCTCCCAGGATGGATATTACGCAAGTGATGGACAGGGGGCATCTTGGCAGAAAACACAGTGAGTAAAGCACAGAGTAAAGCAATAGCATTATGTATGTGGTCAATGGCGGGGCACAGAGTGCTGCAGGGGCCTCAGCTTATAAGACAGCGTCAGTGAAGTGAGCAGGGTGTGGGAGGTCGGGAGAGAAATAGAAAGTAAGGTGGTCTTCTGTGAGCGAAGGAGAACAGGGCTTAAATATAAGCCTGGGGATTATGCTACAGATGGACTGAAGCTGAAGCTGCTTGTAGATGATTAATGGAACTACGGAGGTCTTAAAAAAACAAAACAAAACAAAACAAAAAACCAAAAAAACAAGACCGGACTACTAAACGGGTTGCATGGATGGGTTTGAACAGAGAATTATGGCACGAAGCATAGTCTAATAAAGGGTACAGAGACCGAGTGAACTAGGTATCAACTGTCAATACTGTACCTGATGAAACTTTGTACTGTTTAGTGTGTTCAGACTGGTCAGAAAATCGGGACAATGACAGATGTAGAGTACTGAATCCAAAAAGCTGCTTACTATTCACCCTGTATTTCAGTTTATAGACCAAAATATTTATCTTCTGCCACCAGATAAATACAGATCAGTTAGTCTTGTAAAATGAAAACAAGTCACTTAAATACAATCCTTACTTTTTAGAAGCACAGTACCTTTTCTCCTTCTTCCAGTAGTCGCAGGAGGGTGGCATTGTCTGTTTTCTCCTCCTCCTCTATAGAGCTGCCCTCAGCAATCTGGTCCTGTAGCTGCTCCTGGCTCTCCTCATCTCCTCCATCAGGTGCAGATCGAGATCGTTTCAGAGGAGGCTTGACCAGACCTACAGGATAATAACCAGGAGAGCCATGTGACCTTGCAGGGGCCATCTGGAAAGGAGTTTGGGCTCAGACAGTCTCTCCTACATTTCCAGAATGAGAGAAGCCTGGAAGGTACAGGGGGCAGCACAGTATAGTGGTTAAAGACACAGGCTTTAAAGTGAAATAGTTAGGTGACGCTGGAGAATTATCGGCCTTTTCTGAACTTCAGTTTTCTCATCTATAAAACTGGGACAAAAATACTATCTGTCTTAGAGGGCTGCTGGGAGGATTTAATGACTTATTAGTGCCTAGCACTGTGTTTAATAGTAAATGGTAAGTAAGGTGAGATGATAGAGAGCTTAGCATAATTCATGGTAAGAATGGAGTTTTTTATGGACAAAAGTCATTGAGTGGTATCATAAACAAGTAATTGCTATCAGAAACAAAATCAAAGACAGCAAGATATAAATGATTGTAAGAGATCCCACCTACATGGAGGGCTCATGAGGACTATTTCAAGACTTATGTAACAAGCAGCAGTATGGTCATTCATATATGAACCAAGGTGATCAATCATCAGGTCATAAAAAGATACAATTCTTTAAAATATAGGACAGGGGCGCCTGGGTGGCTCAGTCGGTTGAGTGTCCAGCTTCGGCTCAGGTCATGATCTCACAGTTCATGGGTTTGAGCCCTGCATCAGGCTCTGTGCTGGCAGCTCAGAGCCTGGAGCCTGCTTCCGATTCTGTGTGTCCCTCTCTCTGCCCTTCCCCTGCTCATGATCTGTCTCTCTCTGTCTCTCAAAAATAAACAAATGTTAAAAAAAATAAATAAAATACAGGACAGGTGACTTAATTTTCAGGTTAAGGAAACATTCTATTGTCTACATTCTGATAACTTTATTAGTAACCATAGTAGGTTAAAATCAATTGATGAGATGCCAAAAGTATGAGAAGCACTCAAAATACACTTTAAGCCCAAAGTTTAAATATTCTAGAGCTGTTCCAAAAAGTTATGATACATGTATGAATGATAATTGCGCTAAGATTTTTGAAAAAGCTTAAGTCAGCCTTTTAGGATCCTATCCTTTGAGCATGATTTATCAGAGGTTCTGCTTTGCCTTAACAAGAACCTTCTTTTCACATATGAAAGAGTATAATAAGTAAGCAAGAGAGATCAAGCCATGCTCAGAATATCCACAGGGGGTAAAGCTTAATTTTTTTTGAAATTAAGTTCTGTGCCCAACGTGAGGCTGGAACTCACAACCCCATATCAAGAGTCAGATGCTGTACTTACTGGGCCAGCCAGGAGCCCCTACAGTTGCATTATTTTTAATAAATCAAAACCTCCAATTCTATGTCTATTGTAACACCTTGCATAGCATAGTAGAGACACCAAAACTTCTGGTTTTACCCCAACTGGAGATTAGGAAAATGAGGCCAAGTCAGGTGAAATGCCAATGACCCAAACAAAGGTCATCTGATTAACTCTGAATTATACCTTAGCTTGTACTGAGTAAATTCAGCTTTGGACCCACTTACATAACGTTTGCTATGGCAATGTCAAGAAAATTAGAACATTATTAACCTTGCTCAACTACTAAAAATTTCAGAGATTCAAGGAAAATGTTAGATTATGAAATGCTTAAGAAGTCATAGTCACCGTGAGGGAAGAGGAATATTATAATAATAAGAGAAACGGATCACAATTTTTGATGGTGTATTTTGCTAACACGGTCATATATAATTAGATTTTTAATCAATTAAATCTGAAACTTATTTTTAATTTGAAGTCCTTAATTTAAATTGAGACTTTGTTTACAGAATGTAGCAAGACTTTTGAATTTATCATGAATCAGAGGCTTAAAAGAGTTACAACACTGGACTGATTTACTTATTCAGTATTGACTGAACCCCCATTTTGTACTGGTCATGTGTCAAAAGCCCTAAGGTGAGAAGAAAAATGATCTCTTGCTCTGAGAAACTTATAATTTAGAAAACAGAAAACAATGAAAAACACTGAAATTGCTGTAAGAGACATGAGCAAAGTGCTTTTAGTGGACAGGGGAGCTGAAAAAGTCTTCAGAGAAGGATGATTTGCTATTTGACCAGTGTCTTCGGGGCTAGGTGGGGTTTGTTAAGACCTAGATCATGGAGAAGCTGCAGGAAGGGGGGAGGGGGAAGGGAGCACACATATGTAAAAGTACAGAATCAAAAAGTCCATGTCCAATTCAACACCTCTTGTATGTTTTACTAAGCTCATAAAGCACAGATGTGGAATAATCTATAATCTGTTTTAGCTCATAAAAAGAAAGACCATGATTTCCTAACTACTGTCTAACATGCAGTAATAACACATTTAGTAGTTGTTTTAATTTTATAAATATTTATTTGGTTATTGGGGCCTTGAATTAAAATATCAGGTGTCACTGAGAGTTCTGCCAAATGCACTAAAAATAAACTCTCAGGCCAACAGGAATATTCTATCTATCTGTAGGCAAGAAAGAAGAGACAATCTCTTTCGTTCTGATATAGAAATCAATTTTTAAGAAGAGTGAGATTATAAAATATGTATAGATACTTTTATCCCTATAAAAGGGATAGTAGGTTTGGCCCTACTCTTTGCAGTACCTCATATTTTCATAAAAATTCAAATATAAGAGATGCTCCAAAGTCATGTTTACTTAAATCCAAGAGGAAGGCTGACCTTTGACCTTAGCAATAGTGTCTTCGCCGTGCTCTGGTTCTTGCTGCGTAGCTTCACCTTCTGAACTCTCCACAATGGCGTCCTGGACAATGGCTGGATTGCCAGAGGCTAGTCGCATGTAGTATTCTTTACTGTCATAACTTACGGCTCTTCTGTATCGAGCAGGTTTCTAAGAAATAAGAGAAGAAAAGGATTCAGGTAATTATTTTCAGGATTAGAATATAAGCTTCCTGTGGGAAGGTATGGTGTCAAGACTTCATTATGTGTTATCTTTTTAAAGGGATTTTTGACAGGCTGTATTTATATATAACACATATACTTTTGGGTTAAATTTCGCTATTTTTAAATTGCATTGACATTTAAAACATACATATATATATTTAAAAAACACTATTAGCAGTTTTTGTTCTTGAAATAGAAAGAAATTGTCTCTAGTTAAATAACGTTTTCATGTTAGTACTGCGTGGCCTCACGGTATTAGATGTATTAGAAAACCTCCCTAGACAGTAAAGAGAACACCCAGTGTTGCAGAGCATCAAGCTGCAAGAGGATGTCTGGTTTGTGAGGAGCCTGGAACTTTGTACACTCTAGTTAAGCAGTCAGGCCTAAAGGCGCATCCATTCAGTTGGAATCATCGGTTTACTTCAAAGACCTGGAGGTAAAGACTTAGAACTGCACTGTTCTGCCCCGTATTCCCAGTTATCACTGCAGTTCTAGAAATGGCCTGAACTTTCAGAGAGCTCTGACCCAACATGGAATCAACCAGCCTCAGGCCAGATGGTGCTCTCTGGCTGGCCTCCCCTCCAAGCTGATATATTCAATTTGCTAAAACACCCCTGCTGTTGTTGTGTAAAATAACATGATCCAGAAGCCTACTAACTGAGTATGTTAGGAACATATGTGAGTCCCTCTTGAAGAAGAAATTTATTACCTAGAAACATTGGAAAAGATCTGATATTTTTGGAACATGATACAAGAGCATTTCTTTTTCAGAATAATTAATGTTCATCCTAAAAATACAGTCTCCAAATAACAAATTTTTTTCTTAAAAATATAACATAATGGAAAAAACAAGGGCTAAAATGTCCTATAAAACTGTAAAGCCACAGGGAAAATATAATATGTATATAGGTTCGTTGACTAGAATGCGACCCAAACTTTGAATTAACAATTTATGCTTTAAAACCTTCCCTTTCTAAACATCATTTTACTTCTCCGATCTCATGAATGAGAATGGCTAATTAAAAATATTCTGTTGGCCTACTCTTCAATTCAAGTAGTCATTATGTACTTTCCACAATAATGCTTATTTCAAACAAGACTTTTTAAAACAAATGACTTCTAACTTAAGAGGAAAACAGTGTCCAATTGGTTGGAATATTTAGACTTAAATACTGAACTATTTTGAGATTTAAAACTACATAACTGAAGCCACAATGCCCTTCTTTTAACTTTAGGTACAGAGTGAGGAGAGCTGTAAGCTAACTGAGGAATGATATGCAATAAATGGAAAGTGAAATTTATAACGTAGGAAACTACTAAAATGAGGTAAAATAATATTACAATGACGGAAGGACCAAACTGATTAAGCAAACGAATAATACTGCAATCATTTTGAAATGAAATAAAGGTAGTAAGCTTTGTAGTGTACCAATTCTTCTACATGGAAGTATAACAATGCTCTCTTCAACACAAAATTGTTCAATTTTAAAAAGATGAAAGCATAGTTAGCGATGGGCAAGACAATGAGTAGATGGGGGACATCCACTTGGTTACGGACTTTTGGAAGCATAAGTCTTATTTCCTGAATATCTGGAGGTAGATTTCTGTGTTCTAAAGAACTACTTTTTTTTTTTTTTTAACTAAATTAAGTGCTGAATCTTTCAGGAAAAAGAAAACAATTGCAAACTTTTAAACTAATTAAAGTTCCTTCTTTTTAAAAAAGTGTTCTATGTAAATTCTTAGTTTTCATTAGTGTCTTTGGATTGAAAAAATAATTTTCAGACAAGGGTACTCCTTGTATTCTCAAAATACACATCATTCAGTATCTGGAGGAATTAAATGAGTAAACCAAAAAAAGTTGAGTGTGTCAGGCTGCCCATTACTAACATGCGTCAGAACGTGTTAGTTTATACGTGAAGCAATACACATTTTATGGTGAAAGCAGTGAACACTCAGCCTGTTAGTGAGCAGCGGACAGGCCCTAGAAAGCTAATTAGAATAAAGCCGAGAAAGACTAGACCCCTCTCAGCACGAATGACACCAACCTTTCAACTCTAAGGAACTTACAAGAACAAACTGAAAGTCAATCTTTTATGTTAGTCTAGTCTACCATGCACTAAAAAACCAAAAACAAAACAAAGAAAACTGCAAGTATATTGCATTCTCTTATGGTAATTTGTGTTTTACCTTTTGAGGAATGATATCATCAGGTGTCTCGGGCTGTTTACTTGGGACCTCAGACTGAAAACAGGGTATTAAGTATAGACACATCAGAAAAAAATCAACGTAAAGAACACCACAAAAACAAAATTTTCCTGAGGATCATGTGACATATGGAAGATACACTCACTCAAAGAAAATTCATAGGATATCCTAAGTTGTTTGAAATAATCACTTAGCATCTTGTGATTATTTATTTTTAATTATCAAAAGTAGTTTTAAAGTAAAAACTACACTACAATTCTCAAGGCTATTGAATAGGAGTCACTGAAAAATCACAGACAAAACTTCAGCATAGGCGGCCAATGTCATGGATGACGGGCAACTCTAGATGGCTTCAAAAGGAAAAAACAGAAAACCGGGTAACAGAATCTAATGCTGGCTATTACCTTCCACCTACCTTTCACTGTGCTTATCCCTACATCTGTTTTGTAACAGGAGTAACTGGTTTATACCATTATCTCCAAAACCCCAAGCCACAAAAATCATGAGGTGCTCTCCTCCCCTAAAAGCCCGATGCCTTACTTTCTTTGTTACTTTCCCAGCTACAACCCCAGAAAGGCTGAAAGCAGAAGGGACACTGGGTCATCACCCTCTGGACCAAAAGTTTTTGAAAAGAGTACTTTCAAAAATATTAGGTGGTGGCTAAATATTGCATTCTCAGACTAAAATCTCAATTAACAACAAGGCAATTTCTGTTGAGCTATCGTGTTTGCCTTACACACGTCAACACACACGGATAGCTACATACAGCTAATAATGCACCCGAGAACGACTGTCTGCACTTCTTCCTTCTCACAGTTTTATCTGGAGATGACTTCTAGTACCTTTCCCCACAGTAAACGTGTCAGCAAAATGATTTCATGTGTTTCTTCCCTAGGAAAAATACACATTGAACTACTAGGCATTTTTTCAAATACTTCACATGGTTTTAATAAATGTTTATCTTCAAAAGCAAACTTTTAAAAGCATACTTTGTAATGAAGAATAATGTTTAAAATATATATCCATTTTCTCTAGCTTGGTAAGGGTACCGGCTACACAAGTATAAAATACACCCATGTGAATACACCCCGGTACACTTAAGATCTGTATATCTCAATGTATGCAAAATTCCTGTTACTAAAAAAAGCATTATAAACAAAAACTAAATTCTAATTATTGATATGCATGTGGAATGACAAGGGGTGAAGATACTGATTCTGCAACTCTCTCTGAAATTCAAGATAAATTGCTGGATGTGTGATACATCAATATAGCAAAATGAACCAATTCCTATTGCCAAACTCAACTTTGATGTCCTCCATTTATCACCAGCCAGAATGTTGGCAGGTCTGACGTGCACACTCTTTATTTTCCCTACAACATATGATACAGTGCTGCTTTACGACATACTTGTCATTGATCCACTGACCGAGGCTCTTATTTTACTACAAGGCACAGTATTCAACCAATAGTAAAGAGGTATGCTATACCATTAATTTTAGCATTATTGTGCCTCTTTTTTACTTAAAAATTTGTTTACACAGAAATCAAAAATTGTCAGTCAGAATTTCTAGAAAATAATTTTTTAGCCACTTTTCTTCACATTTTTCTATAATGCTAGGCAATGGAATTTCCTGAATGAGTTGCTTAGTTTCCAGGAATCATGTGACATCTATATGTTACACAAAAAATATATGTGAGGGAAGCCACAGCAGACTCCCTTAATGAGATAAGGAACCTTCAAGTAAGTTGATTACCCTTCTATCCCAAGCAGCCCAAAATTAATAGGTAGGCAGTGCGTCTTCACCCTGGTGGTAATTGCAAGTAACGGTACATTTATTTGAGATTATCATTCTATGAAAATTGTGAACCACAATTGAAATGTGGTTTTCATATCTAAATACCATTTTGTCATGGCAAAATATGGAATCTTGTTCTCCTTCCTTAGGATTCAGAGTGATGACACAATTGCTTAAAAGCCACTGGATTTTATATTTTCATCCTACCCCATGCTCACATCTTAAAAACACCTACAACTGACATTAACACTTAAAATATAGAATTACAGGGGTGCCAGGCTGGCTTAGTCATTGAGCGTCAGACGCTTGGTTTTGGCTCAGGTCATGATCTCGTGATTTGTGAAATCGAGCCCCAAGTCTGCTTGGGAATCTCTCTCTCTCCCTCTTTCTTTCTGCTCCTCCCCCACTTACTCTTGAACACACTCTGTTTCTCTCTTTCTCTAAAAAACAAAAACAAAAACAAAAAAAACATTTTAACAGAATAATATAGAATTACAGTGCAATTTAGCATAGCTATTTTAGTTATGGAAATAATCCCAAATGGAAAGTCTTCTATTTTTATTTTGAGAGAACAGAGACAGTGCGAATGGGAGTTGCAGAGAGAAGGAGAGAGAATCCCAAGTAGACTCCTAACCACCAGCGCAGAGCCCAATGAGGGCCTTGAACCAACAAACTGTGAGACCATGACCTGAGCCAAAATCCACAGTCTGAAGATTAACCTACTGACCCACCCAGGCACCCCCCTCAAAAGGAAAGTCTTAAACTTCAACAGCCCTCATTTCCTATAGGATCCTTTCAAAACACTGCAAAGAGGTGCCCAAGTAATGTTGTAGCCCTACATTTACACTCCTTTTCTTGTTGAGTCCTCTCCCAAATTATATAAACTTTAGGCCCAAATATCAAAATTCGGCTCTAGCCCTTTTTAGTAGAAAAATTTCAGAATTAGGGAAATTCTACAGAATGCTGAATGGGAAAGCAATGGAAAAGTTTATAATTTTAGGTGAAAGAGTACTGGTAATTCCATTCTTTCAACACTTATTAAGTTCCTGATTAGCATTAGAGAGACAAAATCTAGCACATTGTTTCTGTCTGGAAGAAATTCACTGTTCACCAATGATGTCACAAAACCATCAAAGGTTAGAATCTCTTCTTTTTCAAAAGTGATTCAACTTCTGAGGAACTGTCATCCTATATACTCATTGAATCTTACTCTACTACTTAGTGGATGCACCCTAGAACTTTTCTAGGTTTTGATGCCTCATCTGTATAACTGGGAAAACAGTATTAACTATACTTCCAAGGACTGTGATGAAATGTAATGAAACTCCATGTAAACTGCTCTGCCTGCAGAGCATCGAGTTCACTGTGCGTTGTAAGGATCTGCTCTTCTGTTTTGATTTCATGATGAAGTCAGTGGGATAGCAGCTGCTTCTACTTTTTGGAATCTTCTTTGCTGCTGTAAACACTGCCAGACTACAACATACTCCATAAAATAAAAGTGGACATTTACTGGCACTTTAAATTTACAAGAATTCTGAACTGGCAAAACCAAAATAGTCATTCAGAAAACTTCATCAGAGCAGATTCAGATTAACCTTGACTCGTGAATGGACTAAGCCACATAAATTCCACATTCTGTAACTGTCTCCCCTTCCCACCTGCTCTTTCCTTTTCTGTAAATGTATCTCCAGAATTTCTTGACTGCCTTGTATTTCCCAATATGTAACCCATCTGGCTAAAAAATAAGTTCCATATGGTGCATACTTATTTCTGAGACTGTTTAGATTTCTCAGGATGGGTGAATGCCTTTGCTTACGTAAAATGCTACTGATACTAAGGTTGTAAGTGTGAACTTCGAATAGGTTATTTTGTTTCTATCTGATAGAGAAGTTAAAATATACTTTTATAAAGTTGAATGACACTTATAAATAAGGAAAGGAAAAATCAGTATAAAAATGTGGTTATATAAGTAAAAAATATGCCTCAGTTAAATAAACTCAAAAACATATGCCTCAGTTAAATAAAAATAGTGAGTTTGCCACATTTTTAGGAGAGCATATTTATCTTATATTTTAGTATTCTTGAATGGATTCAATGTAAATGACTATTGACTCGAGAAACATTTTATCAGATTGTTAGAGGCTTAAAGTCTTATTTATTGAGCAAAAGATTAAGAGTTAGAGACTGTATTGCTGGTTTGGTCAGACAAAAGTAAATGCTAGTAAAAGGCTGCAAAATATGGGTGGATTTTAATTTTTTTTTCATGGTGCACTAGTATTAGAGATTATGGTGCTTTAAGTTACAGCTGTACCAAGTATGGCATTCTTGACAGAATAGAACAGCTCTGAGAGAAGTAGACTTTAGTAAGTTATGTTGAAAAATCTTAAATGACTATATATTAGCAGGTCTAAGATCTATATTCTTTTTAATTTTAACATTTATTCACTTTTGAGAGACAGAAAGAGCATGAGTGGGAGAGGGGCAGTGAGAGAAGGATACACAGAATCTGAAGCAGGTTCCAGGCTCTGAGCTGTCAGCACAGAGCCCAATGCGGGGCTCGAACTCACACACTGCAAGGTCATGACCTGAGCTGAAGTCAGATGCTTAACTGAGCCACCCAGGCATCCCTTATAAATATGTATATACTTTTTTTTAATGTTTATTTTTGAGAGAGAGATGAAGTGCAAGTAGGGGAGGGGCAAAGAGGGATGGAGACACAGAATCTGAAGCAGGCTCCAGGCTCTGAGCTGTCAGCACAGAGTTGGACACAACTCAAATCCATGAACTGTGAGATCATGGCTTGAGCTGAAGTCCAACGCTTCCGTATATTCTAAGAAATATCAAAACAGAAGTGAAATCAGTGAAATCAGTGAGTACAAAATAAACAAAGCCAGAGTTTAGGCATGGAAAAAAGAGGCACTGAACAATGCAAGCTTCCCTCACTTTATAGAATCCAAGTTACTTATTAGAAGATCCATGTTCCAAGCTGCTTTTATAAATCTTAGTTTCTTTAATTGTCAAGATTATCAAATATCAAGTCAAGACTGTGAAAGTATTTAAACCATGAAGGGTTTTGAAATCAATAGAATAAAACTTTTACAGTTGGTAAGTGTTTGATTCTAAACATTTTAGAAATCTCAGATTCTAAAATCCTATTAACCACATATCCAAGAAAAACCCAAATGTTCTTCAGTCGATGATTCTTTGTAGTGATGTGGGTTTCTAACTGGGTATAGGAGTTTTACACTGGATTTATTTCAAAGGCACCTAAATGCAGTGAAACACAGCACGGAATACATTCCCATGAGTCACCACAGTGTGGTCAGATCCTTGGGAAGGGGAAAATCTCAGAATATGCTTGTCCAGGCTGTATTTCTTAAAAGTTACATTTTTAAGAGTATAAATGATATTAAAGAAAGATGTAAGAATTTTTCATCAAAAAGGAGTAGAGATTAAGAACAAGTCACAAAACAGTGGTCTAAAAGTCAGGAACTGTCCAGAGCTGTGCTGGTCTAGAATAGCAGCCCCTGCCTGTGTGAAATGTGGCTGGTCGAACAGAAGTGTGCTCCTGAGTGTGAAATACAGACTGCATTTCGGAGACAAAGTACAAACACAGGTAAATGCCTCATAAATAATGTCTTTCTAACTGATTAAACATTAAAACGATAGTATTAAGAAGCTGGATAAAATGACTCTGAGACCCCCTTTCAGCTTCCAAAGTTGTGATTCTATGATAAACATGAGTTTTCTAAGGATAAAAGTATACTTCATTTTGAAGGCAAAGGATTATTACTGAAGAGTTGAATTACTATTTTGAAATGTTACAAGGATTTTCTGAATTGAACTCAATAAATTTTACATTCGTGTGGTTTCTCTTTTAAACATGTAGTGGCTTTTCTTGGGAAAGTAAATTTTCCTTCTGTTTGTTTTTAAGTAGACTCTTCACCCAACAGTGAGGCTTGAACTCATGACCCTGAACTGACTGAGCCAGGCAGGTGCACCCAGGAGAGTAGATTTTCCTAAACTTAAAAACACGATTCCTGGGCCATCATCAGCTTAGATGGAATTTTTCTAGTCATGTGCAAAAGTTTGAATAAAGCCTTTGGAAAGGGTGACTTGTCTGAACAAAAATAAACATGTTGTATTTTAAACCTGTGGAATCAGTGATGAAGTTTCTTGATATACAGAAAAAGATACATATTCAGGCTATTATTCTTTAGCTGTTGTCTGTATGTCTTCAAAGGATACTGCTCAGGGCCACTATTTATTTACTTAACAGTCACCAGAATAGTGTCTGGCACACAAAATAGTCACTGTAAGTGCTTCTCTAATTTTAACCAATTGAGTTCTAACAGTTTTTGAGATGGAACTGTTACTGTCTCCGTTGTAGGCATAAGGAAATGGAAACCTAATGTGGCTGGTGGCCTGTCGCAGGTCACCCAGCTGGTGAAGTGGCAGAGCCAGGGTTGAAACCCTGGCAGTCTGGCCCCAGAGCCTGTCATCTAAACCCCTTCCCCGGGGTGTCTCCCGTTGCCTCACTGCTCCATCCCATCCCCAAGCCCCCGCATTATCATTGTATACTGTTCAGTGAAGTTCCGAAATTAGAGATTTAGGAACTCTTGAACGAAATTAGAGATTAGGATTCTCCTGAAAGGGGAATGCTTGCCAAGAAGAAAAATTCTGGAAGAGTCATTACAAACATTTAACCCTGCGTACTCACCGCCACGTTGGTCTCTTGCTCCGTTTCTGGCACATAAGGGTAATGGTTATAAAACATATCGTTTCGCACCATCTTTTTCCTCATTCTGCAGGGCCCTTCTGTCATCTCCAACATCCATTTGTCTAGATGGGAGCCGATGGGGGGGCCCCACAGCCCCCGCTCCCGCAGCAGTTCATACTCAATCTGGCACCACTCCTCTGTCACATACTTCAGGGCATTTTGCTGGCGCTACAGAGAGAGGGTCCAGGTTGGTTTTCAAGCAAAAGTAGGAGCAATAATTAGAAGTCTACAAATAACTTAAAACCAAGTTATTATCTGGAAACAAAACCAGTACGTACCATTTCAGTCAATAGTACGTAAGTAAAATTACATTTATTTATTGTTCTATAACAATAAAATTATTTTTAAAAATTAGGCTACTAATTTTGTGAGAAGGTATGGTTTTCATGGTGGCCCAAGTGATTACTTTAGCACCAAGTAAATGACAGATATGTACAAGGCAGAGTGTGCAGTGCCCTGAGCAGAGTAATATTACTTATGAAAATACACGGAAATGGTTAGTCTGGTGTAAGTTAATGGATAAACATAGTAATTTAAGGATGAGCCCCCCTTCCCACTCTCAAGTTATGAAACAGGTACTATTAGAACATGGATAGGAGAAAATCTAGTAAATCAGATCAAGAAATACCACCAACATACCACACTACTGATAAACTTGGCAACACTTCCAAAAATTTTAAGTAAAGAATATAAACGTGAACTTGATATTCAAAGAATAAAAGAGAAACCATTTTCAGTTGGCCACTGGAATAGATCCAAACCAGTTTACTTAAGAGAAACTGGCATAACTTCTTACTATATATCAAATGCCAAAATGTATAGCACATTTAATGATTCATGGAATAGAAGTATACAATATCAATCTAAGACTACAGATCTCTTTCTACAACTAACAGTGAAGATTACTGAATGAATTATCTTGAAATTACATGGCATCACAGTAGTATTTAATGTGTTTCTGGTGGGGAGGTCAATTCCCTGTAACAAACAGCTAGTGTATGCTCATAAAATATTAGTGGTTCAGCATTCAGAAACCTTCAACAGATCTTTGGAAATAAAATATTCAGGGTAAGTTTTTGAGTAATTATCAATTCACCAAGAGGATTTCTTACCAACAAAATCACCAAGTGACTATAATAAAAAAACAATTCTGTCTTTAAGTTTGTTTGAAATTTTAAGAGACTTTGATGCATATTTTCAGTCTCCTTGTTAAGTCTGAAAGAGGGATTTTCTTGTACTTTAATATTTATTAGGAAAAACACATGCAATACATCGGGAGTTAATGTGAATGGTATTTAGTTGTGATTTCCAGTTTGTTGTTTTTAGTAATGCCATCTGCTTCCAGAAAGTTTGAATTTTTCTATCTTAAAACCAATGGCCAAAATAGCTGGCAGAGATAATTAAAAACATCATCTGATGATGAATTCAGTTCAGCAACTTACTCTTAAAGGGTGAAGAAAGTATCATGAGAAGCAGAGTCTTTTCTCACTCAAGGAATGCAAAAACAAACCTTTTTTATGGTTTTAAATTCTTACCTCCTGATATTCCTTATATTGTGTATCTACTAAGTCACGGACAACAGCAATATGTGTAAACATCCACTGAGAAATCTCCTACCAATGGATGGAAAAGGAATCATTAATATTTCATGGATTTCCTGGAAAAATGCTAACTAGCCTTAAAATAATGCCAAGTTATTAAATTAATATTCTGTTAAATGCACAACTACAAAATAAACAAAACTCTAGAAGATTAATCATGTGAGGACTCCAATGGAGGGATGTATGATGGACACAGATCCACTCCCAGCCTGCCCCGCCTCTATGTCCCTTCAAGGACATGCCTGCTCCTACAGCTTCTGAGAGTGCTGTCAACACCTTCGGGATCACCTCAGCTGCAGAGAACTGCCAGGGAACCCCAAACCCAATGACTGGGTGATTTGGAGGTGAGCAGGTTCAGCCATTTCAGCTCAGTACAGGTCAACTACAACAGGCCATTTTGGCCCCAAAGCTCTGCTTAGGTCAGTTGAGGCTAGACCTGCCTTGGAACCTAGTATTTCCCTGTGACCAGCTCTGCTTCCTTTCTTACCCTTCCACAAATATGGACTACAAGGCCACCTGTAATAAACACCTTGCACCAAACTCCCTCTCAGTGTGTTTCCTGGAGAACTCGGCCTAACACATGGAATGAATGATACACATGGTTTCTCTCAGACCCTTCTCACAGCTGCTTAAGATTCTGGGATGGTAGAGGATGTATGGTGAGGAAGAAATTAACGGGGGTAGAGGAGCTTAAAAAAATTCAATCACAGATACATATGCCAAGGTAATAAAGAATAAAAAACCCATTTTGTTCTGCTATTGCTTTAACATTTATATAATTATCAGTAACAAAATTATTGAAAGCTTGGAAAAACTGGGAAAAATTACCCACTGTAAGATCACGTATCAGTATCTGAATCTCATCTTATGTCTAGCTAGAAGTGTGCATACACAACACTCAGAATGCAATTTTATCATTAAGAATTGGGAAGTGCTCCCATTATCTGGGTTCTTTACGTCTCTCTTCTAAAGCAACAATGCAGAAAAGTTGTACTTCAAACATGTTAAGTGTATTGTACAAAACACTACAACTGAAACTTGAAATATAAATTTCTGATAATACCGTCAATAAAACTAAACAGCGTACCTGGGTGGAGAGACTGTGTTTACTAAGACCACTTTCCTTTCGATTCCTTCTTGATCCTGTTAGCTTGGAAAGACCAAAACCACTGCTCACACGAGACAATTTGGATTGTGTGGTGGGAACTAAAGCTTCTCCTCGACTTATGCATTTCTTCTCATGAGCTGTAAAATTAAAATTACATGACTTTACAGTTTTTCCATGTATTTCTTAGTCTTACTTTGAACACTTTTGTATTGTGGCTATAAACCACATTTTGTCGTTATGAAAAGCAGCAGACATTACAGACACAGACATTCTCTTAGATATTACACACTGACTTGCTGGTGACCTTATTTATACATGGATAACCACTTGAGAATTTACATTTGGTTGAAGCCTCACAGCTCTGCAGTAACACGTCAACTTACTTTAACTGTATTCAGTTTCTGTGTCAAAAACCATTCACGACCCCCTTTCTAAAATACTTGGTGCTGCATATACTCTGGAATTTCGAATTGTTTTAGATTTCACAAAGGTGGTAACAGTACATACTATATATCATATAGTGCCAACAGAGGATCAATGGTGTAAACCATAACTGAGCACATTAATATTTCTGCAGCAAAATGTATGAATATTAATACTAAGTAGGACAAATCAAGATTGGTTAGGTTTTGCTAACAAGTGATTCTGGGCACCAAATTCCTGGAAAAAAAAAAAACCTTGGATTTTCAGGGCTTTTTGAATTTTAGAATTCAATCCCACAGGAAGGATTATGGATATGTAGCCAAGACAGTGACCATAATTAACATCTGCAGGCAGAGTATTTTCTTCCAAATTTATAAATGGCAGATAGGGAACACATCTTAAGAATTTTTTTTTTTAAAACCTGAGGAAAAAGCCAAATCTCAACATAATCATTCTAGAATGGGTGTTGACTTTCACTTCCGCTGGCATCACAATATCCTTTTGGGGTAGTTTTAATTACGTATCTAAAGTGTACCCATACTCAACAACTGCATGTGAAGTCTCTTGGTCACATGGTCTCTGAGGACTCTCTTACCCAGATGATTCTGCCAACACTTCAAACCGGCTTCTTCTATGAGTGGCCTTGCAATAGCTATGTCCACGTGGCCCCTTTCGTTCACAGGTAGAGTGACTTTGAAAAGCTCCTCCAAGGCTTGTTTCTTACTATGAATCAATTCAGTCCAAACTCTGTTGACAGCTTTAATGAGAAGCTGACGCCCTAGGAAATGGAAAAAAGCAACTTTTCAAAAACACAATATAAAGGTAGTTAGTAATTTTCTTCATGTTTTACATTTAAGAATCTCATCTATGGTACTTAACTGTTAAAAAAAATGCTTCATATCATATTAAGCTCAATAAAAATGGTCATTTCTGATAACCAAAACAGTGGTTGGTTACTTGGAGAACTTAAGAAATACACATATTCATGGGGCACCTGGATGGCTCAGTCAGTTCAGCATCCAACTTTGTCTGGCTCAGGTCATGATCTCATAGTTCGTGTTTTCAAGCTCCATGTTAGGCTCTGTGCTAACAGCTCAGAGCCTGGAGCCTGATTCAGATTCTCTCTGCCCCTCTCTTGCTTACACTGTGTCTCTGTCTGTCTCTTTCAAAAGTTAACATTAAAAGAAATTTTTAAATGTATATTGATATGTATGTAAAAGACTGCATTTTTATTTACAAAACTGGAAATTAAATACACATTTCATTGTCTAAGCTTCTTCTGTGTAAAACCTTATCCCCATTTAAAAATAATTTTTAAATCTATTTAAGCGCAAAATTAAGTTACCTGTTCTTAAATATTTTGTAAAAGGAAAAAAATAATAAATGTTTTAAAGAATATTTACTATTAAATTCCATCTTGCTAGGAGTTCCTTGCTAATTTGGCTGACTCCTGCTCTAGAGCAATCTTTAGCAAGCACTGGAGTGACCTGGATGGCCTCTTAAAAAAGACTGCTGGTCTCCACACCTAGAGTTTCTGATTCAGTAGATCTGAGTGGGACCAGAGAATCTGTTGCTTTAACAAGTTCCCAAATGATGCTGACGTGGTAGGTCCAAGCACCTTGCTTGGAGAACCAATGTTCTAGACTGTCAGTTCCTTGTGGGGTGATCATAGTCACTGTGTCCTCAGTGTCCGGGCTTCAAAATGTGTTAGTGAAAGAAAAGAAAAGAAATTAATGCTTAAATGAATGAAAGAGTAAATGTTCATCTTTCAAAGGAACTACCACACTACACGGCTGGGGAGACTAACACTACTGTAGTTATCAGACTTTTCCATTGACCAACATGGAAATTAGAAATTGATCCACCCCAAAGACTTTAATGTACAATACTTATAAAAATCAGTGGGAAAACTAGATTAAAGAGAAAATGAGTAAAAGAGAATAAAAATGGTAGTAGCGGAGCACCTGGGTGGCTCAGTTGGTTAAGTACTGACTCGATTTTGGCTCAGGTCATGATCCCATGGGAGACTGAGCCTGGAGTTGGGCACTGTGCTGAGCATGGAGCCTGCTTGAGATTTTCTCTCTCTCTCCCTCTGCCTCTCCCCCGCTTGCTCTCACTCTCTCAAAACAAACAAACAAACAAACAAATAAAGGTAGTGGTGACAACCTGTCGCAAGCAATATTTGCTTCTAATGTGACATGCCTAACACTACCAATAGGCAGCTCTCTTAATGGTAAATTCCAAGTCAGTATTTGCACTACTGTCTGTGCAAAGGTAATTATCGAGTCTCCCAGTATGACCATGAAATGCTGAGGGCTAGCAGTATTAGTGGTTAGTGGTTTACCCACCTTGGCATAGGAGAGCTACAGCTAGCTGGCTGATATATGGTGGGCATATAGGTGTGTGTTCAGGTGTGACCTACTGGGGGGCCGGTTGTCAATGTTGGCAGTTTCTCAAGTGAGGATTTTAAAAAATTTTTTAATGTTTACTTCTTATTTTTAAGAGAGACAGAGACAGAGTGCTACTGGCGGAGGGCAGAGAGGGAGACACAAAATCTGAAGCAGGCTCCAGGTTCTGAGCTGTCAGTACAGAGCCCGATGTGGGGCTTGAACCCACGAACCGTGACATCATGACCTGAGCTGAAGTTGGACACTTAACCACCCATGGACCTCTCAAGTGAGTTTTTTGGAAGCAGGCAGGGTATATCTTAAAAACTGGAAATAAAGGAGTGGGGAGAGAAAAGGAAGAAAATAAATTGAGGTAATTACCTTCACTGATGTCTTGGCTGTACCCACCATCTGGTTCAATGTCAGAGGGGATCATGATGTGCCAGGTAGTCATGCGGGCTTCTGCTTCCAGTCCGAACCCATCCACGTTGCTGAAAAATTCCAGTCAGTTTAAACTATATGAAGGAAAGGATTGTAGCTGGAAATGATAATGACCAAGTATAACTCTGCACACACAGGTAGATGCGGGCTCTATTACAAAGTTCCATTTCTGGCAGATAGACATTCAGCTGATGCACAAAAACACAGCTTCTACTTTATCATGAAAACGTCATTTAAAGGGATGATCTCACAAATCCACTTGACCAAATGTTATTAAAATAACTGCATCAAGATGAGATGCCTTCTGATCACTATTAACATTTTTACCTAAAAATTATAAAAAGATCATTTAAGAACGTTCCCTCGTATGTCTATGCACCACCTCCCCCCAGTCTCCTATGCCACCATTCTTTGCTCCAGTGGCAGTGAAATACTTGCAGTTTCCAAACTGCCGTAACCTTACTCCCCCGGGGCAATCATACAGGTGCTCCTTCTTCCCACCTCACTCTATCATCTTTGGAGGGCTAACCTTCTCCTCAACCACGTTCAGGTTGTAACTCAGCAGGTGTCTCTTTCCAGTAGGGGCACGTGTTCCATGCTCCCAAAGCACCATGCTTCTAGCACCGTACTAGGCACACCTGACCAGTCTTGCTTATCTGTCTTCCCTCCTAGATTGCATATTCCAAGACCTTGCCATGAGTTCTTTCTTGCTCACGTTTCATCCCTGGCCCCAGCAGATGCTGAATATGTATGTCTCAAAGCAACCAATGGAAAAACACTATTTTCACCCATGTAACATATACCACTACATTAACTTATTGCTTTCTTTTCTTTTCACCCCTCTTAACCTCCAACAATGTGTATTTTGTTTATTTTAAAAGTAAATTTTGGGGTGCCTGGGTGGCTAAGTCAGTGAAGTGTCTGACTCTTGATTTCGGCTCAGGTCAGGATCTCATGGTTTGTGGGTTTGAGCCCTGCATTGGGCTCTGCATTGACAGTGTGGAGTCTGCTTGGGATGCTCTCTCTCCCCCCTTCTCTAACCCTCCACCACTCACATGTCTCTGTCTCTATCAAAATAAATAAATAAAATTAAAAAAAATAGTAACCTTTCTTTTCTTTTAAAATTATACATGTGTGGGCACCAGGTGGCTCAATTGGTTAAGCATCTATCTGACTCTTGATTTCGGCTCAGGTCATGATCTCACAGTTCGTGAAATGGAGTTCTGAGTCAGACTCTGTGCTGTCAGCTTGGGATTCTCTCTCTCCCTCTCTCTCTGCCCTTCTCTCACTCATACTCTTTCTCTTTCTCAAAATTAAGAAATAAAAAGTTTAAAAAATTACATATGTGACATAAGGTGATTAATGACCAATTTAAAGATACAGAGAATTAAAGAAAACATATCCTCATTTTATTGCAAAAATGTAACACTTTTCTTTCGTGATTTCCATAGAGTTCTAAAACAGAGATAAAAAACAAAACAAATGTTACCATCAAAAAAGTAGAACAAAGAGTGCTGGTGGAAAAATATCAAAGACAAGTCAAGGTGGCAAGCTGAACATGAAAAAGTTACCTTCCGACATGTAGATTAATAAGGCAGTGAGCCAGACAGCTAATGAATTCTTGGTCATGGTTCCCAGGCCCCAGGATCAAGTTCCTGTTTACAGTCAGGACCCTGAGCGAGTCAAGGAGCGCTACTTGTTGTGGAACCGTTTTGTGTGCCCGTGAGAACTGGTACAAGATGGTCCTATTGAGGCAGTGATAAACCGCATCGAGTGACAATCCCTGTGATCTTCTTTTTGACTAAAGATAACAAAAGATACTTTACTTAGTAGAATGAACAGAAATAAAAGACGCGCTTATCATTTGCACATAAACATTAGGTTTCTTATGTATCAAATGCCATGCTCCGTATAGGGGTGCTAAGTTACAAACCCAAAAGCTCTTGCTATTATGAGGTTCAGAACCCAAGAGACCCGTAAATATAACTTATTGAGATGAGAGCTACCCCTCCAGTGAGGAGAGCTGCCACCACTCCTATGGGCAGAGCAGCCTGCCAGGGGACACGAGGAAGTGCCATCTGGGGAGAGGGTCGTGCCACTAAAGTCGTGTGAGGGTGAGTGATCTCCACTCAAAATTATGAAAAAACAAACACAACAAACCTAAGATGTTAGTAAGAAACTTCTTTTGACATTTCCTCGCTTGCAAAGTTCTCTCTTTGGCTTAAATATAAATTTAACTCTTAAAAAATTCCTAGGTGACATGAAAGAGCCTATACACCATATGCTAATAACATATGATAATGGCATTTCCCGGTTTCTACTTTAAGTGTTGAGTAAGATTAATCACGTGTGACAAAGCAGGCCAACATTCTTTAGTCAAAGATCACACACACACACACACACACACACACACACACACACACACACAAATGACATCAAAGAACTACAGTGAATTTTGTGAAGGTTCAATTACAAGGAGAAAATACTCCTTTCATATCAACTCTTCCTGCTCTCTAAATCTTTACACACAAATGTATCATACTGTAAAACAAACAAACCAAAAAACTCATCAGATTATATCAACGTAAGGTATTTAGATCAAAAGGAAGCTCTCCCGGTAGCAAAGAGCAATACCAGTGGGGCGGTCAGTGACAGCCCACAGCCTGAGGGAACTGGCAACTCCACAAGGTGCACACTGGCACCACACAGGGTAAGGAGGGGCAGGGTTACAAGTCTATAGTTTTTATTCACTTTCAATAAGCTGAGCTTTATATTGAATGTTAACATTATCTTCTTAGTTACATTTATTTCCAATAATTTTGACATATTAGAAAAAGGTTTTCAATAGGAAAACATGTACTCTAAAACTAAGAGTGACAGTAGATTACCTTACCTGTGCGATTAGTTGAATTATAAAATCTATAAGAAGTTTAGATTCCTTGTTGAACATGCCTTGCCACAGCTTGTCCACCACACGCTGTGTGAAGTAAAACACATTGTTCACCAATACCTGGTAGCTTCCGCCACTGGTAATAGGCAGAGATGCATCTTCCCCTAAATTCAAGCAGAACAAAAAAATATTTAAGAAAATTGATACCAACTAGCATAAGACCAATATCTCAAACAAATGAGGCTATGGCAAAATGAATTCTTCTGCTACATTTAGAAATAAGACCAGTAGCTCTAATGTACTACTTTAAGAAAAAAGATGTTCAAGACCAGAAATCATGACAAATGTTGAAGTTGCTTCTACAGGAGAAAAGAGTTATGGATTGGGAGTGTGAAGTTTCTTATTGCCTCGAGACCATCTGTGATGAGCAAATAGTTCCTCAACTTAAACTGGCAGTGACAGAGGATCACTAAGAAAAAAGCTGTCAGGTTATTAGTTGTGAATTGATTCTGTGTAGCAATGAAGGGTAAAACAAAAAGTCTAGTTCTGATTATACCTTTAAGCATAATGAAGTACTATATGGATTAGAGAGGTTCACAACAACTGTGAAAAATAAACTACAATCAGTGCTCGTGGGGCCAAAGGGCACCTCTCTCTCTCCACCTCCCTCCACGATTATCTACACTACTCTTTCTCTTCAAAAAGCTACTGAGGGGCCTGGGTGGCTCAGTCGGTTGAGTGTCTGACTCTTGATTTCAGCTCAGGTCTTGATCTCACGGGTACGGGATCAGGCCCCATGTTGGAATCTGCACTGAGTGTGGAGACTGGGATTCTTTCTTCCTTTTCTTTGCCCCTCCCCACTCTTTGTAATTAAATAAACTTTTTTTTTTTAAGCTACCCAAGTGCTTTCAGTGCACTTGCTGTGTACATACTAATTCAAGACAAATCCTCCTAACTAAAATTTCCTCTGTAAGCCCTTCCTTTCTAGAAATTCTGGAGCACCACTGATTGTGATTATTATTCTTACCTAGCTCTAAATAACTCCATTATACAAAACTCTTCATTTTTTTGCCTTTACATAGAAAACTGAAACTGTAATCTTACTGTAAGTAAGATTCTCAAGTGATAAAAACAAATACAAAAGTCTGACTTGACACCATGCTGTGAGAGATGCATGTTAAGATAATACTAACAATTTCTTGGTAGACTTACTCTCAAAAAAAAAAAAAAAAAAAAGATACTTCAATAGCATGGAAGTTCTTTGATTGATATTATTACTGTGAACTCAAATAGCCAATATGCTAAATCACTCCTTTTCTTTCTCCTTTAAATTCTATCATTATTTTACATATCAAAGCTCCCTTGTGAATGTATCAAGTTTTGTACTTTAGTGTAATTAGATACAGACATACAGATAAAACATCTTTCTGTGTTTAGAATTTATGCACTGGGTGCCATCCTAAAGAATAACATATACATACGTCCGACCTAACAACTCCACTCTCAGGTATGGATCTAACAGACAGGTATTGCACACATATGTGGCCCATATGAACAAGCAGCTTTATTTCTAATTGTCTCAACCTTGAAACTACTAAATGTCCAACAGCAGCAAAACGGATACATTTATATATTCATATGATAGAATACTATCATATTCTAGTGGTGAAAGTAAATGGACTCTTGCTATAGGTAACAACATGGACAAATTTCACAAACATGTTGAGTATAAGAAGCTAGACCACAAAGAATACATGTTGTAGGATTCCATTTATAAAGTTCAAAAGCATGCAAAATGAATCTGCTGTTTTAGGAGCTGGGACAGTGATTCAACGAGCAGTAACAGTGTCAGGGCAGGAGGGACATTTCTGGGCATGTCTGTAATGCATTCCTATCTGAGTGTTTTTTTTCTTTTCTTGCTTTTCTTTTTTTTAAATCTGAGTGGTCTTACACAGATATGATGTCTGGGTGGTAAATCATGGAGCTCTATGCTTATAATTTGTTTTTGTATATCACAGTAAGATAAAATTATTAGATATTCACATAATCTGTTGTAAGACGGCTTTAAAAACATTTTTTTCTCTTTCCTTGTCCTCTGCCTGCCACCTGAGTGGACAAGGAACTTAAAAGCACTTCCTGTTGTTGATTCTTTATCCCAGATTCAAAGAAAAGAGCTAGATGGGCCAGTTCTTCATTACAGAAAAATACCAGTAAGAGAGTAAAATGCACAGAAAAAATGAGGCTAAAGAGGAGATCTACTTGGGGTTTAGAGAGAGAAGGAGAGAGATTACAGGAACTTCAGAAAAGTGAAAATGAAACACAGTATTACCCAGTAAGACATCAGCTGCGAGCAAATGGTCCATCACACTGTCCAAAATATAAGTCTGAAATTCTTTTTGCTGAGTTCTTGTAGATCTTTCAGGGGAAGCCTAATCAATAAAATTTAGAATTATAAACAGAACCACTTAAACAAAGATAAGGGGTCAATCATAGTTATATTATTAATACTTATACAGTTACCTAAAAAACCCTACTGGTAAACAATAAAATATGACATGAGAAAAGGTAGAAATGCTTATGTTTTTATTTTTCTGACCATAGAATTAAAAAGAAGCAAAACTAAAACATCACCTTTTGAATCCAGTTCTCCAAAAGTATTCTAAGTATTTAATAAATATTTGATAATCTATTAGTATACCTCACTTTCAAAGACAGGTGGTAATTTATAATGAGATACAGATAAAATAAATCATAAAGTCATTAAAACAAATATAAAACCTCAGGAATCTAGGAATCAAGGGGGCAAAGTTGATGGGGAGGGGACTATTTATATCAAAATGTTAACTAAGCACACGACACACAATTTAGCTCTGTGCTTCACAGGTATAGAGGAGAAAAAAAGAGGACACCGTTTACAAAGTTTTTTATTATCTATAAAAAAGCAGCACACTAGATTGTCAGCAAGGATGTTGTCCTAAAACTGTTCTTAGAGGAATGTTCTGTGCCGCTTTTTATAAAGACGACAATGCGAACTCTATAGGTAATACCTTTGAGAATGGTTTTATACAGTACAAAGATGATTTTAAAAATGATCTTTAATAAAAGCTTAGCGCAAAAAGTTAAACTACAGTCCTCAGATGGCATTGCTACTGGTAATCAGGGTAACCGAGGTGCGTGTCTAACCTGAGAGGCGGGTGGCAGAGCAATGGGAGCCTGGGGATGAAACGTGGGAAACGTCTTTGTGTCATCCTCAAATGCCAGTGGTTTTAGTTGACTTTGGGTAGGTGCTGGATATTGAACAGTTCAACAAACTAACATAAAACTGTTTCTTAAAAAGAGATCTGTATGTCTGATACAGGCACAGTAAAGATGCATTGCAGATCCTTGAATAGACACATCCTGGACTATGTTTATGATATGTTACAAAAGTGGGCCTTAGAACACTGTTCTGCTTTATGTTTTTAAAATTAACCTCTGCTCTATTAAAAAAAAATCCATATCCGTCTGTTCTGATTTTCAAGGTGGTACTCATAAAGGGTTTAAAGGGGAGTAGTTAAAATCTAGATTCTATATTCAGATCAAAAATCTTATTCTAACCAATGTCTAAACCACAGTTGCCACAAACATTTCTCTGTTTTGCTGGTAGGACATATTTATTTTGTCTTGAAATGACAAAATGTGGGTCTAATAACAGTTAAAATAGTACTCAAGTTTAGAAATTGGTTTGGCATTAGAATAATTTGGGGAAAGGTGAAAGATATGCCATATTGTTTCTGATCTTAGTATGTTTTCCTGTGTAGTTGAACAGATTAATGACAATGGTCAGCAGGAGAGCCGTGGCCACGCCCTGCCAATTTCTCACGTGGACGGTACAGTGAGAATTCACCTCTGCCAAATAAAGAGAAAGAGCAGATTGATTAGCTCTTTGAGGATCACTTTGTAATCAGATCAGAGACCATTTTTTCAAACAGCCTGAGCAGATCAAAGTGTACTCAGGGGTAAGGATTATCATTTATAGGAAGATTTAAACCCTGAAGACAACAGTGCTCAGTCTGGATCATCCTGACGCAAGGTGGTTGGTGAATGGGATAAATTATCATGAGGAGGGCTTATCAAATCTTCACTAGACAAAGTTTAAGTCTGCAAACAGGGGGGCCATACAACACAGAAAAGTAGCTTCATCAACAATATTTACTTAAGAAATACTTTTGAATTATGCAAGGCTTGAAGGGTGGCTCCATCACCAATAGGCATTTAATGCTCTGAATCCTCTCATAGACTCTATTATATGAATGATTATGACACAGAATTCACACGTTATCGACTCTAATTGCTGAGTTTAAATGTTCTTGCTGAGATTTATTGTAGCCTAACTTTAAAAGGATTTAAGGCTTTATGAATGAATGCACAGCTGTCTCAGACGTGCTTTTTTTTTCTTAAAACCTTCTATGGAGTTGCTATTATGCACAAGACAGTGCTTAGTTTACCTCATTATCTCAATCTGCAAAATACTTTTGCACCCCATTTTAGAGAGAAGGTAACTAAGGCTTAGAGTGGTTAAGTCACAAGTAGGACTTAAACCTCATTTTCTCTGATGGCAAAGTCCATGGCCCCCCTGCTATGCTATACTCTTCCAGCTCTACCAGAAGTCTTCATACTGAAGTTAACAAATGCACAGGAAGAACGCTGCCTCAATCTCATCGATCTTCTGCATCAACCTGGTTGGCTGCACCAGACACCTGGGACGAGTTCAGGGCAGGTAGAGAACAGGGTGAGTCCTGTGATCTGCTCTGGTCTGTGGCAGTCACGTCTTCCCGGTAAAAAAAAAAAAAAAAAAAAGGGAAGCCAGTCAACACCAGTATTCAGAGAATCCCAGCCTCGATTCTGCAGCCTGCAGACACCATGCAGAACTGCCTGTGTGCACCGGCCAGACGGCCCAGGGGGCCTGCTGCTCCCGATGACGGCGGCGCAGCTCTGGGAGGAAGACCTTTGGTGTTCTATGGTTTCTGGAACAGGCTGAAGCCCTTACGGAAGAGGCTGTGGGGCATCTTCATTCCGACTGTAGTATTCCTCTTAACTGACTTCTTCCCTTCTCTCAGTTACGGGAGGGTTCTCTCTTTGACCCCTTTTGCCACTTTTCGTTTGTTCACTGTCCTATAGTCACCCAGGGTGGATTTCACACTGATGTGAATGGAGAAGTCTTTTAGAAGATGGCTGCAATAGACAGTCGTGAACTACTAAGAGCTCAGAAAAGGACATATGGTAGGAGACAAGCAAGCACACCCTCTGACCCCAGGTTGCCATGGTGGTGCTCACATGCAGCAAAGGCACTGGGCCTTCCAGAAGATGCCTGCTGGTGACAGACACCGGTGGATGGGAGCGGGGAGAAGAGCTCCTGGACACCCTGGTATGTGCCAGTGAAGGCCACTTCATTTTCTAGGTAAGCTTTATACGCCTTGCACTGTGTTATGAATCTTAAATGTATTACCTTATTTAATTCTCACGGCTTTCAGAGACAGGTTCTATTTTTATACCTTGTGAAAGATGGGCAAACTGTAAGGGGAGAAGAGAGCAGAGAGTGGCCAAGGACACAGCTATAACCAGCACACATTTAATTTTTCAAAAGGAGCTTTTGCTGAGCGATTTACATATATTTAATTCCCATAAAAATCATGCAAGAGAGAGGAGTGTATAAATCATTCTCCAGAGAATAGACTGAGTTCAGTGAGACAACAGTGCTTATATAATAAATAACCGGCCCAGAATTCAAAACAGGTACTCCTAACTCCAAAACCATGCTTTTTCCACCGCACCATCCTGCCTGCCTAGTCCTTAGCCTCAGTGTCACACTCTGCCAGCCTACACAAATGGGAATCTTTTACAATCAAGTAAGCAGATGATCTTGTGGCGAGATTCCAATGACCCTAGGACTGAAGGTGGCCTGCCTCAAACTATGGAACTGAAAGTCAGTTGGATCGAACCCTGTCCTTCATCCAGGTAAATGGTAAACATACAGGGTAATTTTCTTCTTGAACAACATTCAAAATTCTGTGCTTGCTGTTTATATTTTTATACCATCAGAGACACGGAGTGCAAGAAATATGTTCTGCATGTTTATTCTCTATGTGTATAGAAGAACTGGATGTTCCTCGAAGGATTAGGCTGATTTTTTAAAAGCAAATGTATATCTTCCTGTTTGAGAACTTCCAGGAAGTAGTTATAGTTAAATGATTAATATCGAAAAGAACAAACCAAAACACTGTGCTAATAATTCTGTAAGAAAGAACATAGGAAAAGTGGTCCCTAACTTTTAAGGAGTTGATAATCTACCTGGGAGTTTCCATCTTGACCTCCCCCGCTTCTCCTTGAAATCTAATACCACCACCCCTGACTCCCCAGTCCAATCAGACAATTCCAGCACAGGGCAGATTACTGTCCACAACAATGAGAATGCTACCTCAAGGTTAGTACACGTTATATCAAACTTTCTCTCTGAAAAATATAGGAAACCAAAATAAAAGACAATTATATTGCTTACCCATGGCTAATAGCTATTAGGGTTCCTACAAGTCTGAAAAAGGCTATTACTGGATATATCTCCCACACATGTGTATTTTAGTATTTAGCTGACTTATGCTTTCTTGCACACATCTCTTCTGAATTTTATTATCCTATTATTTTCTGATCACCATTTTATTCTGCATGGAATGCTCCAAATTATTACCTGACACGCGAAGATACTAGCCATCTCCTTAAAGTCTCCAACAAGGATAAGCTCTACCAGGCATGCCCTTAAACTCTACCTTACTAACTGCTGATGATATTAATTATTTTCCTACCAATAGTAAACACTGTGATCCTGGTTAAAATGCTTAGCATGGGGATGCCTGGGTGGCTCAGTCGGGTGAGCTCCTGGCTTTGGCTCAGGTCATGATCTCATAGTTCATGGGTTCGAGCCCTGCTTCGGGCTCTGTGCTGACAGCTAGCTCAGAGCCTGGAGCCTGACTTTGGATTCTGTGTCTCCCCCCAACCCCCTCTCTGACCCTCCCCTGCTTGCACTGTCTCTCTGTCTCTCAAAAATAAATAAAAAACTTAAAAGAAAATGCTTAGCATGACTGGTATCTAAATTACATTTGCAATTTCTTTTAATTGACCAAAGGGAGAGATTTTCATATGAATAAGATAAAACATCTCCTGTGGTTTTAAGGTTTCAAATAAAAAATTAACTGCATTAGCCACTAGAGGGAGCAGAGAAAGTGCAGGTTCAGCTACCAAATGGCTGAGAGCATGAGGGAAGTTCCCCAGAGAGAAAAAATAGACTCAATTATATGAATAAATAGAATGTTATTATTTTCAGAATCCTGGAATGAACTGCCTGACCCTACTTAATATGAATTCACCAAAAAAAAAATATAAATGTACAAGCAAATGGTTATATATTAAATTCTCCTTCTATGATCTTTCGAAATGTTTCTAGGTGAACATTTGGTTTTTAGGCATGGCCAATTTCTAGAGCTGGCAGTATGGCCACTTAGGCTCATTTTCTGATGCTTCAGCTGATTCATATCACTTATCAGAATAGGCAAGTGCAATGGGCTGTTTGTGCCAAATCCACATGTTGAAGCTCTAACCCTCAATGTGATGGCATTAAGAGATGGAGCCATCAGAAATTAGGTTCAGATGAGCTCACGATGGTAGAGTGCCCATGAGATTAGTGCCCTTATAAGAAGAACAACACACGAGTTTTCTCACGCATGCGTGCACGAGCTCTCTCTCTCTCTGCCATGTGAGAGTATAATAATGTAGCCATCTGCAAGCCAGGAAATGGGCACTAGAACCTCACCAAGCCGGCACCCTGATGTCAGACCTGTCTGTGGGAAAATAAGTGTATTTTCCATGCCATCCAGTCTATGGTATTTTGCTGCAATCTGAGCTAAGAGAGCAAGCAACCTAGAACTTTGGTGCCTTGGGGAAAATTCAATAACTTCATATTAGGCACCTACTATGTGCAATGCACCATGTCTTAAGCTGCAGAGAATACCAAGAGTAATTAATACCAGGTAATAGTACAAAAGAGGGACAGAAGTAGGGAGTTACACACTGAGGAGACAATGCCACTCTAAGTGTTGACACACTAAGGCCCACGGGCCATATCCAACCATGTCTGTCTCTGTAGACCAAGTTTTATTGAAACACAGCCATGCTTATTCATGGCTACAATGATATATTTGAACAGTTGTAACAGAGATTGTATAGCTTGCAAAGCTTGAAATATTTACTATTTGGCCCTTTACAAAAAACGTCTGTCAATTCCTGGCCTAGGGAAAGGATAAGAAAGGTCTGAATTAGGAATATGCTTATGGGAGGGAACAGAGAGAAGAGAAACAAACTGTTAGAGTATACAGCACGTCTGGGGTAAAAATTCCCGGAGTCCATGGTATGTTCTGACTGTGCAACCAGAGTCTGAAATCTGAAAGGTATCTGGCATGAAATGTGCCTGGTTACTAATGTTCTAATATTAAAAACGGAGCAAAAGAGATGTAAATGTATTTTTTTGCCCTTACCTCCAACAAAAGATCAATCAGTGGAGTCTGCTTGCTGGCAGGAGTAAGACAGAGGTTGTCTATTATTAAGACCCTCATGAAGTCAAAAACAAACTTCTTAGCCGGGTGATTGGTCAGATAGGTCTTCGTGCCGACATTGCAGTACTCTGACTGGCTTCTGTTCATCCCTGTGTCTGCTGCAAAGGCTTTAAATTCTTCTGCTGGAGATCCAACTTCATCGTCGAGATCAGTCACCTGGTAAAATCAAGTGGAAATACACACTAGTCATATTTGATTTTATGTGATACTTTCACTTCCATGTTTCCTAAAATCCAAATTATAGCAGCAAAAGTATTTCCCTTCAACATTTACCCCCTACTAAGCTATTCAATACATTATTTCACTTTGCTTATTTGACTGTCACATCGAGGTGGTAACTGGGAGCCATATGTATGGGTGTTTAACCCACGTTCTTTCTAATATTAAAGTAATCAGCCAATAATCGTGTGTCTGTTTTGTTGAATTTTATCTCTACAATGGATAACTGCACTTAAAATAAATGAAATGATAAGAATGACTATATTTGCATATTGAAATATACCTACAGAGAAGTCAATGCCACAGAATTTCACATTAAGATCTGGCCCAAAGGTGACATCTAAAAGCTGATCCATTTTTGCAAATTAAAAACAAAAATAAAAACAAACCTCAGGTAAACAAAACAACAACAAAACCAGAACAAATTTTGAGCCAAGTGAAAAAGAAAGAAGGACCAGAAGACAGATGATAAGGTGCTGACAAGGAAACGACATTAAGGTAATACTAAAGGTCTGTTTTCACCAAAAAATGAGGACTTTAAAACTGCAAATAAGCCAGGTTATTAAGGTCATGTGTTTTACTTGTCTTTCTTCCTAAAATCCCCTACAGTTTTATAATGAGTGTTTCCACCTTAATACATGAAGTTAGTATGAAGAAGGTAGTTTATTCTGGGTCCTAGAATAAGTGGTAGAATTAAGAGAAAATGTGAAACTCTGAAGTATAGGGAATACTAACTGTCTTTAGGGCTTTGTTTTAAAGGACAAAAGTACATGTCCTACCTATGATTATAGTCAAATAATTTTCCATTAAATTAATATAGAATATAAAAAATAAAAGTTGAAAAAAGACAAATACAGATTTCATTTTTGTATAAACACAGTCAATCCTATAATTAATTTGTAATGACTAATTCCAAGAGATGACAAATTCCTGAGGTAAGGACAGTGGAGGGAAGTTCAGTCTGACTGGAGTTCTGTAACCTGGCTACCAAAGCACACAACGACACAGCGTTCAGCACATAAAGCAAGAAATGGGTCTGAAGCGACTCAGAGAGGGAAGTGATTAACCAGGGACTTGCGAGAATACAGTAAATAAAACAGGAAGCAGGGTTCACTGCTATTTTAGGGGAAAGCAGAAGGAGGAGCGTGGGGAGCAGACACCAGAGAATAATGTAAGAGGTGAGGTACAAAGTTAGGAAACTAACTTGGTCAGAAGCTGAAAAGACTGGCAGGAAACCCCTGCTTAAACCACTGGAGCAGACATTCCCCCCACCTTTCCTACCATCTCTGAGTAAGGGCGGATGTTGAAGGGGAAGACTGTGGCCGCTAAGGCACACAGGAAGTCCGGGCTCATCCACATGGAGGCCAGGTCAGGAACGTTGTGATATAAGTATCTGAAGAACTGCATCAGGGTCACGGGGTATTCTCGGAGCCAAGACCCCTCTTCTTCTGACTGCCAAGGCTGTCATGGGGACAAGAAAAGAAATAATACATTAGAAAAACTGACACTGCTGCAAATCATCTTAAAACTCAATTACTCAACTTCTTTTCTAACACTGGACAGGGTAACGGTTCATGACTCTTATGAGCCACATTCACGAGCAAATATACATAAATCTAGAAACAAGCTAAAACAAACACAATACTCCTAGAAACTGACAGAGTGTCTGTCTGTTCACTGGCATACTCACAGCTCAGTAACTTGAGTCAGTGGTTTGCTTATCATGATCAACATGAGTCTAGTTGGTGCCAATATGGCTGTTATCCACAAAGCAGTCCCATCCTCCATCATGCTCACATGATGTCAGGAGTAACATAAAAGATGGGGGAAGTTGCCTCACTTTTCCGAACCTCACACTGTCATGTGTAGAACAACAGCCACAATGCTTTGAACCATTATGCAACTGTGATATCATGATTTATAACATGAAATATGGGGCACCTGGGTGGCTCAGTAGGTAAAGTATCCAAGATCAGCTCAGGTGATGATCTCATGGTCAGTGGGTTCAAGCCCTGTGTCAGGCTTTGTGCTGACAGCTGAGAGCCTGGAGCCTGCTTCAGATTCGGTGTCTCCCTCTCTCTCTGCCCCTCCCCCACTTGCACTCTATCTCTCAAAATAAAATAAAGATACAAAAAAATTAAATATGAAATATATACTTGGTCTTTGTCCCATCTCATTCTTGACACAGAGCTATAAAAATCTTTGGAATGGGCTCGCTCCACGTGGATCCAGTGTGTTGGAGTCTGTGACCCCATGCTTATATAAGCCCGTAATAAAGCCCTTTGCTTTTGCATGTGTGAAAAAATAAATAAATAAAATAAAATCTTTGGAATGTCCTAACTGAGAAAAGCCATGAAGGTGTCTTCTGTTAATTATAAGAAACTCCTTGGGGTGTCTAGGTGGCTCAGTCAGTTGAGAGTCTGACTCAATTTTGGCTCAGGTCATGATCTCAGTTTGCAGGATCAAGACCCACGAAACGCTCTGCACTGACACTACGGAGCCTGTTTCAGATTCTCTCTCCCCTGCTCTCTTTCTGCCCCTCCCCAGCTTGCACACGTCCTCTCTCTCTCTCTCAAAATAAATAAACATTAAAAAAAAATCTTAACAAATCCCTTTCAACCACACCTGAGTTCATGTTAACAATAAGACATTTGAAAAGTCCCTCATGATGCGGGTGTGCCCGGGAATCAATCGTATGAACAGAGGGCTGGATTTTTATCTCACTACAGCCCTGTACCCCCTAACTTCGAGGGAGGTGGGAAGGGCTGGAGATTGAGTTCAATCACCAATGGCCAATGGTTCAATCAGGTCAATGTAATGAAACCTGAATAAAAACCCTCATGGACAGGATCTGGAGAGCTTCTGGCTGGGTGAAGACACAGAAGTGCTGGGAGAACAGGGGGCAGGGGGCACGTATGGCATGTAGAGAAGGCATGTGAGCCCTGTGCCTTCTGCATACCTTACTCTCTGCAGCTCTTCTGGCTGTTCCTGAATCACGTCCTTTTATAATAAACTGGCAATCTAGTAAGTAAAATGTTTTCCCAAGTTGTGGGAACCCCCAATTTACAGGCAATAGAGCAGAGGCACAGGTAACAACGTGGACGTGTGACTGGCACCTGACGTGCTGGTGGTGGGGCAGCTGTGTGGGGCTGAGATCTTCACCCACGGGCTCTGACTCTCTCTCCAGGTAGACCACGTCGGAACGGAACTAAGCTGTGGGACATCCAGCTAGTGTGGCAACCCCCTCCCCAATACTTGGTGACCAGAAATGTCAGATGTGAAGTAGTGTTGTAGCAGAACATTGAGAGTAGAGGGGACACAAAGGAGTGTGTTCTTCCTTCAGAGCAATACAACACCAATAACGACGATTATAAAATAGGGAAAAAGGATTATGGGAACAATATGTATCTTTTCTACTTGCCCAGAGAGTGTCATTTTTAACTTAGATTTTTATACTTTTTTATGAAAAGGAATTAAAACAAGAGCCCCAAAGCATTCTAAATTAATACAGTGAGATGACAAAAGAATAACTTTGACTAAAATTAGGTTTGTCAATACTTGTAATCCAAAGAGAGTAATTCCTCTTACAATGTGATCTTAAGTTGTGTAAACCAATTAAGTCGTTACTCACAGTATTTCTGCAAAATCAATAGGAACAAAAATCTTGTCACTTACTCTTTTAATCTTTCATATCTAAGTTAGAAATCATTAGAATAAACAAAAACAAATACAAAATAAATCCAGTGGTGACATTTTTAGCCTTTAAACGAATGTGATTTTCAAAATTCAAGTCACATGACAGCAGTGACATATACTATCATAGTCGTTATATATACACATTACATTAGAATATATATAACACTGATAAGATCCGTGCCCACTTACAGAAAGGACTCTTATAAGTGCTTTGTGTAGGGGCGCCTGGGTGGCTCAGTTGGTTAAGCATCCAACTTCAGTTCAGGTCATGATCTCATGGTTTGTGGGTTTGAGCCCCGCGTTGGGCTCTTTGCTGACAGTTAGCTCAGAGCCAGGGGCCTATCTTCAGATTCTGTGTCTCCCTTTCTCTATGACCCTCCCCTGTTCATACTGCCTCTCTCTCAAAAATAAAAATTAAACAATATTAAAAACAATTAAAAAAATAAGTTCTCTCTATATGTACTAAACTCTTCAGGGGCGCCTGGGTGGCTCAGTCAGTTAAGCGTCCGGCTTTGGCTCAGGTCACGATCTCATGGTTCGTGGGTTTGAGCCCCACATTGGGCTCTGTGCTGACAGCTAGCTCAGAGCCTGACCCTGTTTCAGATTCTGTATCTCCCTCTCTCTCTGACCCTCCCCTGCTCACGCTGTCTCATTCTCTCTCAAAAATAAATAAGAAACAAACAAACAAAAAATAAACTCGTTATTAAATCCTCATAGCAATCATAAGAGATAAGTTCTCTTATCACCAATATTTTATACATGAGGAAACTGAGGCACATAGAGGCTAGCATGTCTTAAGGACCAGATAGCCCAGGGAAGGCTCCAGAGTCCATGGTCTAATCAACTGCATAGCGCGCCCCTACATTAGAGAGAACCAAATGACGAGACTGTGCAGTAAATAAACAGTCCTGTTACCTAAGGATGCGCCAATGGAAGAAACATATCAGAGGCAGGAGGAATGACCGACAGGTTGGAGTATTTCTGTGAACTTACTGAATTCAGCATGCTGCGGAGCATCCCCAGTAATAAAAAAGCAGCTTCTGTGCACACATTATGGATAGAGGCGACCACAGTTCCACTGGAAGCAGGAACGCCAAAGATAAATGTCCAAATGGAATCTAAATCAAACTGCAGAGGTCAAAGGGAACCAAGATTAGCCAGTCAATTGTTTTCAGCTAGAGAACCTCACAAGTTCTAAGATTCTAAAACTTCTTTGAAACTGAGTAGTTTGTTTTTCAAAGTGAGCAATGATGGAGAGAGACTTCATGCTCCTCCCTCCTAAATTTTAAAAGTTTGTAAATTTTTTTACATTTATAAAGAAGAATGAATACTATGTATCATTCTGTCTTAGGGACCTATGTTAAAAACATTGTTTTCTACTTTTTTTTTTTCCCTCTAATGAAAACAAACAGAAAGAAAACACACGCTAATTAGCCAGGGGATGACATTACAGAACTAATGATTTTAAGCAGATCTTTTAAAAAGGCACATGGAACTCACTGTTTACCCCCACTTTTGGCAATGTTCTAATTCACATACAGGTAAGATTTAACAAAATAAAAATCAGTTTAGGAGACTTATTCATAGCAGTTTTATATAACACTTCATGCCTATGGTGTCATGCTTGTTTCGAAAAATTACATAACCAAACTCTGTTAAGCCCAAATCCATATCCTGACTTAATATAAGGATACAGACTTTCTTTCCCTTTAAAACATTTTGTCAATTACTAGAGTTGATCTGAATTAGCATTTGGCATTATGATGGAAGTATAGTTGAGTTTAAAACTAAATTGCTAAGTCTTTGTAGTACCATAAACAAAAGCTATACATAGATATCCACAACAGTCAGTTAGGATTCAAGAAAAGCCTCAGTGTTTTTTTTATTGCGGATGCTATCTACCATTAAGAAATTAAAAACATTTTTGTCATCATAATTTGTTCTAGGAATCTTCTCCAATTAATTCATGTTACATAAACTGCTCTCTTTATTTGTAATTCTATAGAAATGACATTATACTTCTAGGTAAGATCACAGAACTCAAATTCTTCAGGTCACCATTTAAAATACAATTCAAAGTCCTTATGCATATAGACTCATATAGTGTAATCATTACACAAACAAACAAAAAACCATGTAGGGAAAAAGAACTTCTTTTTGCTTAAGTTTTCTATGGTATCTACAGATTTTTCTGTCCCAAATCAAACTGTAAACGTGAGAAAGGGAAGGAATCCCTTTGGTTTTACTGTGAGCAACCCATCACCCTGTGGTGATTTTCCAGCACGTATAACCACACTTCCGCCTTACTAGATAATTCCTACCTGGCAACCCTGCTTACATCGGCTGCTGACGACAGGCACACTGACCTGCAGGTTCTCAGGCAGCTCACTAACTGGCTGCTGCAGGAACAGTGCCATGAGGAGAAAATAGAGAGCAGGGACATTAGTGTGTTTAGGGAGGAAGGACTGCAGAACCGGGAAACCAGGAAAATGACAAGCATCCCGGTTAATCTCCCTGACCGTCGATCGCCCGCCAGCGCTCCTGCCCACATTGAATCCTAAGAGGAGAGGAAATGCAACAGTGAGTACAAAGTGAATAATCGACCACTGTGCTGTCTCAACAAAGAAAGGAGTCATTCAGTATATGTGACGTTTCTATACAGAATATTCACACTAATAAAGGCAATTAACTATTCCATTGTTGAATTAATCTTCCAGGTACAAGCTGACTCTACTATCTCTGACTTCGGCAAGGCTGTCTATTAGAACACAGGTCGTGAAAAATGGCTGAGACAACTGGATACAAGAGAGAATATAAATTCCACTCATGAAAAGAAGGGACCTCAAATGAGCTCTAACATTTCACTGAGACGAAAGTAAGATTCAAAATAGAGTCAAAGTTTAGGAGGTACAAAAATGTACCTTAAAAAATGAAAATTGCTATAATTACGTTTAGCATATAATTATAATAAACTCTATTCAGTTAATGTAGGTCATTTGTTCCGAAGATCATGTTAACCTAGTAACTTTAAATCATCTACAAGTTTTGAGGCAAGACAAAATAAATAAGTACCCTAATCTTGGCTCACAACAGGATCTGTAATTCTGTTGGGAAGTTGGCCAGCACTGCTGGGACTGTGGCTATCTACGCAGGATTCTTCCCAGAAACACAGCTCTACCAGGAGAGGGTCAGCGCTTGCGGCTGTGGCTTACACGGCATCAGTCTTTCTAGCAATCCTGCTCCCTCCATTACATAACTCATCAGGACACGAGTCCAGTAGTTAGTTCTTCTGCCTCCCCAAACCTAGCGCAGTGCTCTGCACAGAATAAATGTGGGCCATGGTTTCAGTGTAAAACTTGTGTGAAGGGCAACAAGAGATGAAGGATTGTTTTTTACTCTGGAGCAATCTGTATTTCAAATGAATATTCTTTTTTTTTTTTCCTTCCAATTTCTTTTTTCTAGGATGAAGCAAGTAACTTGCTACTGTTTAAATAGTAAAAGAGAAATTTGCGTCTAGCTAGCTTTTTAATGATTTCTTCCTAACCAACTGCTTTGTGTGTTGTGAATTAATCTTCTGATCGTCTAATTTAAAAATTGTATAGCAAGTTACCAATCTCTTTCCCACATCTCATTTCTCAAAAACAATGAACATGTGAGTCAGAGATTACTATTATCCTTTCTACAACATGGAAAATATGCAATTTGTTTGGAGTCACAAAGTTGAGGAGTGCTGGTGCTACAGATGGAACTGATGTCTATTTCAGGGCCTGGTCTTCTAACGACCCTGCCACATTTCTGAAAGACTGGATGCATTTGGACATGGGTGGTTTTTGCCTACCGTGAATTCTGAGTGAAATTACCAGTATAAGAAAGTCTTGAGCTTTAAAAAGTCAGAAGACATAAATGGAATTTTATACATAAAATAGGAGAATAAATTTTGAATAAACTACAGGTCCTAAATGAAAACCAATACCAGCATTCATCTGCCTTTCTAAATTCTCACACTCTATTTTCCCCTATAATTAATCTTAAAGAATTAATATGTTATTAATAATTACACATTAATTTAGATTCAAGTAACAGCTACATGGAAGGTACTTTTATAAAAATTTTTGACAAAAACTAACAAATGTGAATAAAACATTCAATGATATTAGGTTGCTCATCACATCAAACAGAAACAATCAAATGATAGGACATAGATCTATATACATACACCTATATATGTGTGGTCACACAGGTATACACGGAAAAATTTAATTAAACTGAATCAAATTTAAATTACACTTAAGTTCCTACGTTTTGCTTTTAGAACAAGAAGAGCATATGCAATTTGTAAGCAGCTATAAAAGAAGAGAAATTCCAAAGCATGAAGTAAGGTGAGAGATAGAAAAGGCACCTTTTTCTGATTAACAGATAAAAGACCAGGACTAAGAAGATGGTTACTCAGACACTAGCACTGTCTGACTCAGGAACCTTATGCACTTAACAGTCTTATTTTTCCAATTAGAGAAATTAATCCCTATTTTTCATTTATTAGGTTTCTTTCATATAGAGTATAACATATCCATGAAATATATACCTGTCTCCACAATCATGAAGCTCAAAAGAGATGAAACACATAAAAGAATTTTGTAAAGCACAACGTGCTATATAAATCTCAGGTGTTACTACTGTGGTTTTTGGCCTTTGATGGGAAGTGGTGCTATCTATTAGCATTTGAAACTCTCATTTTCCAAAGATCTCACATTCTGCTGTGCCTTCCTCTCTTGCTTGCTCTCCTAGTAGCTATCATTAAGGTCAGCAAGTGCAAGGTCTTGCTAGCAAACTACTCCTAACTAACATTTGTAGGCTAGATCCCTCTCCTAGGGTCAATGCAAAATGGGGATTTTTTTAGACCATAAAAACCATGATAACTTAGAATATATATTTCAATGCCATCAATTTTCTTGGGAAATCATTTCACCATGAATTCCTTTCTTCATTGCAAAGATTCTTCAGACATTTTCCAATGTGAAATAAAAGTAAAATAATGTTATGTTGTAAACTCGGTCTTCCTATCATTTTCTTTGATATATGAATCAGATGCAGGCAGCACCTAGGTATTGATGCTTATACTTTTTTTTTTAACAGATAAATTACATTTTCAATTTGGATCCCTAACTTTCCATCTGACAAGAGTAAACAGATATTCTTGATACTTATTCCAGAATATAACTATATATGATTTTTAAATGTAATGTTATAAAGACAAATATATTTTTAAAATATATATTTTAAGAATTGAATGACTGTGGTTTTCAATAAAAACATTATCTTAAATATATATTTTCCAAAATAAGAACACTGATTAATATGAATAGAAAAGCAGCTCAAATGAATATAACATAGGAAGCTATAATTTTCTAATATTACTTAAATGCTCAGTTCCACATTGAAAATAGCACAAAACTAGCAAGCAGAGAATAAGGAAATGTGGCTGAAACCTCGAGCTTAATTAAATCTTTGAGAGGCAATATAACACAATAGTTATAAGCATGGGCTTTTGATCTAATAGACCTGGATTCAAATGTTGACACTACTAGCTGACAAGTAACTTCATACTTATGCTTGGTTTTCTCATCAGTGTAATAGGTATGATAGTATTTATACCTTAAAGGACAACTGTGAAAATGAAAAGGTTTGGTAACTGGCACAGAACAAGCACTCAAAATACTGATTATTATTAACTGAGTCTGGATGATTTGCTAATTACTTACTTATACATAAGAAAGGGGAACTATACAACAAATAGATGACAAGGATTTCCCTTGAGTTTTTACATCTTTAATGTCCTGTCTCTGACTTCAGCTTGATTTGCAATTAAAAATGACAAATTTGAAACTTTCTAAGCTGTTCATTCATTCATTCACTCATCCAAATTCATGACTCTTAACAGTTGTCAAATATAGAAGACTATAAGCTTTCTTAAGATTTAAAAACAAAATACAACAGCTTATTTTATAAAACAGCTGATGGTAAAAGTCCCATACCTAATACAGTTCCGATCTTATTAGTTAAGACAGAATCTGTCTGCTCCAGCCACCCTCCACCACTGAGTCCTTCCTTAAACTTGATGAGAATGGACTGATTACTCAGCAGCACAACAAGAATCCTCATGGCTGCCGTGACCGTGGTGGAGTGTAAGTGTTCTTCCATAAACATCATAATCCAGTCAAAACCCAGTGTCCTGACCAGTTCTTCACAAGCTCTATTTAAAGGGAGATAATTAAGAAGAAGGAAAAGAAAGAACATTAATTTCAAAGGATTCGGATTTCTAATTTAAAAAATGTAAGTAAGGCTAGGTTTTGTTTTCAAGATACTACAAACTGCAAGGCTAAAAAACAATCTATGAAAAGTAGCAATTCTTTCCTTTGTCTACTATGATTTAACTAGTAATAACAACTAGTACAATCAATTCTAAAAAGATTTTACTTACTGCAAATTAATGCTTGTCTTTTCTTTAGATGTATATACTAGTTTTAGCAAGATATCTAGAAGTCTGTTTCTCAAAAGTATAAGATTAGCAGATACAAGACCTCCAAACTCTTCTTCAGTTCCTACAATGAAAATATACACATAAAATTGCCTTAGTAGATAAACCAGTATAAAATATATAATGTGTTCTAAGAAAACTCACTGAAAATTACTTCTTATAGAAAATATTTTCTCCAAAAATAAATAAACTTGAAAAAATAAATTTAAAAGGGTGCCAGGGTGGCTTAGTCTGTGAAGCATCTGACTTTGGCTCAGGTCATGATCTCACAGTCCATGGATTCGAGTCCTGTGTCGAGCTCTGTGCTGACAGCACAGGGACTGGAACCTGCTTTGGATTCTGGGTCTTCCTCTCTCTGTCCCTCCTCTATTTGTGCAATTTTCTCTCTCTCTCAAAAATAAACAAACTTAAAAGAAAAAGAAAACATTTTCTCTAGGAGTACTTTAGAATCCTGAAAATTATTCATTTATATTTGACATTATCTAAACAAGTAATAAAAGACTGTAAACTCTTTCTTACATTAATATTTCTCCACCACCACCAACAGGGGAAATTAATCATGTGAATAAAAACAACAATTCAAATCCTTAATTTCCAGTTTCATTTTGAAGGATATAGTTAAATTTACCAAATTTAAAAATGAGAAATAGGAAGTATAAACTACTCAGTAAATGTAAATAAAGAAGACTGAGGATTAAACAGAATAGAAGAGAGGCAATGGCACACAAATGTACAGGAGAAACTGGAAAAGCAAGGCAGGGAACCGGAAAGCTTATGGTTCTCCATGGCGACGCTGTACCTTCTCTGCCAGCCCAGACACTAATGGGCTGAGGGCTGGGAAATCACAATCCCCACACCTTCCATGGTCCCAGAATTGAAGTTTGGGCTAAACTTTAACTGCCATGGTCATATGTTTTTACTTGTTTGGGCAAGGGATGCTTTTTACCTTTAAACATTACCTTTTAAAATGCTAATTCTGTGCCTCAATCACTGGTAAGGATGTCTCAAGCTTCCTAGGGAAGGGAGTTCCTAGGGGAACTCAAGATCCCCTTTGCTTCTAAGAGGTAAGACTGGTATTTTATAAATTGCTTTGTTGAAAACATACCATACGTCCTAAACTGAGATAAGAATTGCTTCCTTTCAATTATTTCCTTTTCAATTCCTTCATTTCAGGAAAATGGTGACCCAACAGAAATGAAAAATTCTCCTTAGATTTATGTCTAGTTTTCTGTCAGTTTTGCTTCTCTTAATTTTCAAAAACAGATTAAAAAAATAAACTCTGAATTTCCAGCTTAACTTGTTTCCACTCCGACTGATGCTTTCTTCCATAGTGCACTACCTTTTATGCTATTATACTGCTCTTCAGCATTAAACAAGCCATTTTCTTTTTTGTAGGTGAGTCCTGAATGCTACATAAACTACCTCAAAGAAAAACTATGGCTTTCACTTTTTGGAACATCACATTATAATTAATGCAGTCTTCAGTTCATGTCAAATAAACAATAAATGTCATGTATTAACAAGACTAGCAATGTGCTTCTTTCTCCAATATTTCAAATGGCAATGAAGTGGGGAGAATACTAATGAACTTGGCATATCAATAGAAAAATTTGCTAATTTATACATCTCCACTACTGTCCTCTTTTCAATGGAAATTTTACACTGGTGTTAAGTGAATTCAACAACTAACAAGAAATATGGAGACAAGAGAAATATTTGTCTCACATCTTTTTATACTTGAAATAAATGTTATGTTTCCAAAGATTTTTAAAGCACTTTCAATAATACCTGTTTAACTTGGCTTATATTAATTCAGAGCTAAGAAATAATCTGTGCATATGAAAGAAAAATGCAGTGGCTTAAAAAAGCTTACAATGTTGGTCTGGATTGCCTAGGTTCAAATAGAAGGAATATGATCTCAGACAACTGTCTTTCATAATCTTTCTCGGCCTCAGTTTCTCCCCTTGAAAAACTAGGATAGCACTAATACCTATTTCATAAAATTGTTACAGGAATATAAAAGGCACTTAAATAGTACCTGGCAGACATTAGCACTCAGTAAGTGTTATCCATTGATTTTATCTTATGCTTCTCATCCACTGCTAATTCGCTTTACCAAAGAAACATCAACATTGTTCCCAATGAGGCAGCAGCAGCCTTATGTTCTATTAGGATCTGCAGCAAATCACTCAGCCTCTCAAATCTTAGTTTTTTCTTTTGAAAAACATGATTGCAACACTTTCTCCTCTTATTCATGAAGCACTGGAGAGGCTGTACCCCAGAGAGTCTAACCAACATGGAGGAAAACACCTCTGCGAGGCACTGATTCAACAGTATTTTCCTCCCCCACCCAGGTAGATAGTGGCTTATGGGAAATCATTTATGTGAACGATTTTGGAACAATGGGACATTATGGGTAATAATGCTGACAAACAGAAGATGCTGTGAATTTAATTGTAAGTCAACCTAAAAGGTCCTTTCAGATCTTGGGGTTGTGAGTTTGAGCCCCACGCTAGGTTAAGAGGTGACTTAAATTAACTTAAAAGTAAATAAAAACAAAAGGTTCTTTCAATGCGTTCCAAACAAATCTATCCTACAATATGTAACAGGAAAAACATAGAATAAGGGGGGAAAATACACACCAAATGAAAAAAAAAGTGGTTGTCATGGGCCCCAAATCGCAACTTATGATACTACTTTCATTTTATATTTACATAAAATGATTCTAAGTAAAATGTTTTGTCTCTAAGTGACTACTAAATCTTTAATAGGAAAACAAAAATAATAGTTATAAATATATAATTCACACTAGCAAGTACCTGTGTTTCTAAAGAAATGTATATAAATTTAAAAAAATCAATCAATGCTCAAAAATCACACAGAGTTGAGGCTCTTAGGTGGCTCAGTCAGCTAAACATCTGACTCTTGATTTCAGCTCAGGTCATCTCACGTTTCATGAGTTCGAGCCCCGTGTCCACCTCTGTGCTGATAGCATGGAGTCTGCTTGAAATCCTCTCTCCCCCTCTCATTCTGCCTCTTCCCCGCTCTCTCTCTCAAAATAAATAAAACTTTAAAAAAAAGTCACACAGAATTGTTTGCTATTTAAAGGAACATTGCTATAAATCCTCTAAGAATATGAAAGATTTAATTAATGTATTCTATTTTTAAGTTTGTTTTTACAGTGATGTGACAACTCTATATGTTATGCTATGCTCACAAGTGTAGCTACCATCTGTCACCACACAACACTATTACAATACAACTGACTGTATTCCCTTCTGCTGTACTTTTCATCTCTGTGACTTTTCATCTTTCACTGCTTTAAGAGTCTGTTTTTAATTCATGTATTAATTAACATACAGTGTTATGTTAGTTTCAGATGCACAACGATTCAACAGCTCTGTACACTTCTCAGTGCTCGCCAAGGTATGTGTGCTCATCACCCTTATTACTTCCCCATCTTTCTACCCACTTCCAGGAAAGATTTTAGTTTTAAAGTAAAATCCACACCCTATTAAATTCCATATGTAATTCTGTACTTCTGCATATTGTACAGGCCTAAGATAAATACAACTGTGAAAGACCATAAAAAGCAACATAAGGAGAAAAGTAACATAATAGCATCACATGTAATTCTAAAACACGACATGGTGATTAGTTTTCAAGCTCCAGGCTTGGCTCACCAGTATCAAGCTTCTCTTCATTGTTCACTTCCATAACTACAAATTTCTCACAAACTGCAAACGTTGGTAAAGTAGAAGAAATAAACTGGCCAAACCTTTAAATATAAGAAAAAAGGTTACAGATTTTAGATTTTTCTATGCCCAAACAAAAATATAAAGAAATAACAAAAATAAATGAAAAAGTAGTGCTCCTTGTTTTACCTAATCTTTTACAGACCTTTAAGTGGTTGCATTTTGTTTATTTCTCCTAGGACCATCCCAATTAACATTATATGTTACAATGTTTTAAAACAGGGAAAAATATATTTCCCCAGAAATAGGAGCCTTTTAATGTATGAACTCTCTAATGCACTTTGAGAACCAAATAGTATGATCCAAATTAAAAGGTTCTAAAATAAATAAATACGACAAAATGTCCTAACATTATCTATACGGACCCACGCGGCCTAACAGTTAAAAACTCAGGTTTTGGAAACACAGGTAATGTTAAAATCCTGGCTCTGTCAGTGTTTAATCTTGTTACTTGAGGCAAGTAGCTTAACTTCTCTGGGTCTTAATTTCTTAATCTGTAAAGTAGAGAAAAATTAAAAAACTTGATAGGTTTCAGGGATAATTTTAACAAAGTGATCTTTGCAGTTCCAGAATGGAACTATTTAAATCTAGACGTAAATAAATGTTGTTAAATAGCAATTAACAATAATGTCCAAAATAGTTTTTAAACTCCAGTTCTAAATCTGTTGCCAAGTTACCAAAATGTCTTCAAGGTAAATGAATATAATTTGCTACACAAATTAGAGGTTAGTCTACTGAAAATATTCTATCAGTCACTCTGATTTTACCTGTGCTACTTGCTTGATTCCATGAAAATGGTCAAATTGAATTTAAGCAATTCTCTACTTGGAAATTACTTTGGTTAGGCAGCTTTGTCCTTCCATTTTTGGCTAAGATAAGAATTACATGTGGAGAGTAAAAGTATTCTACAGACAATCCATAAATATGCCTTAAGCCATTTCTCATTAGCAGCAAAATACATCTTATAAAAAGTTTGCAATATACAAAAATAAAATATCACCATCTGTTTGGGTGACAGAAAATAAATACATAAAAGAGATGGCATGCCTACTACAGGGTGTGTGTGGGGGGGAGTGTGTGGACACGTGCACACGTGCATACTTGTGCACAAACATCTGAGAAGTAGCAGGGCTACTAAGATGTACTAAGAATTCCTCTACTGAATACTTTTATGTCCAGGAAAAAATCTCATTGGGCTCAGTCTTACATATTTTCTCATTCCCTAGTGACAACAATCGGTTTTGCTTTATAAAGGCAATGTAACACTTTTGTGCCTTACAAATGTCTTCAATATTAACATTACAGGTATAAGAACCAGTTTCATCTCATTCATTTTAATACCACTGGTACTTCTAGTTAATAAGCAGACAGATACAGAAGTTGTCACTACCTGAGCAGATCGTTGCTGTTGGGAAAACCTTGCAGTAAGAAGCTCAGCACATTACTAATAGCAGCAATGGTGGGCTGGGATAAGGACATGTCCCGAAGAGTCAGCAGCAACTTGGGGATGAGCTGGAATTCCCGCATTAACTTGGCATTCTTTGACGCTTCACTGTAAAAGAAACACGACTTTCTATAGTCTGCGCTTATCATCTCTGCTCTAATTGAATAAACTACACAGATATTAACTAATACCTGGACTCAGTGAGCAGTTCAATAAAGTGTTCAAATAAGGAAAGATGAAGTTCATATGGTGCATGGAGCCAAACCTACAATAAAAAGAAAGAATAGTGGTACATTTAGGGCTAAAAATACCCAAATGACTCTCCAACAAACATAAATGCAGCACACCGGACTTACTTCACTTATATAATTAACTGACTATAACCACTTTATAAAGTTTTATTTGGTGAAGTCCTATAAAACTGCTTATATAGAAGACTTCTGGTTCTATTCATAAAGGAATAATTGCTATGGAAATTATCCTCCTAAACAACTGGAAAGGCAAGATCTATAGAAAGCTTATCTAGAAATCAGTGACTGAATATTATTACTGAATACTGAACACAACATACAGAAAAGAATGAATACTGAATGCTGTATAATGAAAACAAAGACTGAGTGACTGAAATCTCATGTAGGTTCCAAAACTGGAGCTAACCACTGCAGAATAGTACACCAAACAATCCCTGGAACTTAACAAAGGTCTGAGACTAGTTTTCACTCCCACCAAAGAGTGGGTAGACTTCATAATACATGGGGAGTTAGGTAGAGGCCTTAGAAATGAAAAACTGAGTATTAGTGCTAGGCTAAAGGTTACTCTAGGTCCACCCTAACAAATCCTAAAAGCATGCATCAAAAACATAACTACAATGCCAGAGCAAAGTTCAATACTTTTATAAGGGAATACAACAAAATCTAACAGTTAACGATGTAAAATTTAGCATACAATAAAAATGACCAAGTATGCAAACAAAAAAGAAAATATGACATATAAGTAGAAGAAAAATCAATTATTACATATAGCCCAGAAATGACAGATGTTAGAATTATTAGGACTTTTAAAAAGCTGTTAAAAATATGCTCCAAGGGCACCTGGGTGGATTGGTTAAGCCCCTGACTCCTGATTTCCGCTCAGGTCGTGATCTCGTGGCTCCTGGGTTCAAGTGTGTCAGGCTCTGCACTGACAGTGTGGAGCCTGCTTGGGGTTCTCTTTCTCTGCCCCTCTCTCTGCCCCTACCCTGCTCTTGCTCACTCTCAAAATAAGTAAACTTTTAAAAAATAAATAAAAAATATGCTCCATATGCTGAAGAATGTCACCAAAAATATGAACATGAGGTGGAGAAACAGAAAATAGCCAAAGATGCAAAATGAACTTCTACAGATGAAAAGTAAAATATTTACAATAAAGAATACACTGGATGGAACAGCAGATTGGACACTGTAGAAAATAATTCAGCGAGGCTGAAAACAACTCAAAATCGAGCATGAGAAAAAGAATGAAAAAGAAATTACTAGATAGAGCATTAGGGACTTGCGAGAAAAAAAAATCAAACAATCTATCACATATGTAATTGGAGTCCAGAAAAGGTAGTGGGGAGGGTACCAGGCAAAATAGATGGAAAAATAATTGCAAAAGAATTTCTAATAGATAAAAATGACAAACACAGATCTAAAAGTCAACAGACTCCAAGCAGAAGAAACATAAAAAAGACAATGGAGTGACTGACATCTTTAAATATAAAAAGAATTTTGAAACATTTACTGTATTTTATTCTATGCAAAAATATCCTTCAAAAAAGAAAACATACTTTTTTAGATGGAGAATTTAAGGCCAATAGATAGGCACTATGGAAAATGTTAAAGGAGTTCTTCATTCAGAAGAATTATAGAAGATGGAAATTGGGATCTACACAAATGGATAAAAATGCTATGAATATATTTAAGTTATTATGTATAAAAGAAGTTTTAAATGTCTTTAAAAGATAACTAAGTAAAAATAATATAGAAAGTATTGTGGAAATCAATAAACATAGAAGTAAAATGGTAGACAAGGACAAGATGGAAGAAATGGAAGTATATCTTTGCAAGGTTTTCACACTCTTGGTAAATGGTATAATAGACTTTGAAGACCGAATCGTTAGAGAGGTCTATTATAAAGTCTAGAACAACTACTAAAAAAAAATGCCTGTATTCTGTCCTCAGTATTTTACTTTTATCTGTCAAATGCAGGGTTCTTAAAAAATTTTTTAACATTTATTCATTTTTGAGAGAGACAGAGTGTAAGCAGGGGAGGGGCAGAGAGAGAGGGAGACACAGAATCTGAAGACAGGCTCCAGGCTCTGAGCTGTCAGCACAGAGCCTGATGCAGGGTTCTGTAAGGATGCAGATTTGATTCAGGTTTCCCCTCTGACCTTGAAGGCCAGCTAACACCATTAACATTTCTGAGGGCGGGCCTAAAAATGGAGGTTAAGACTAGTCACGCCTTACCAGAGGGTCCTAGTCACGCCCTACCTGAGGGTTCTGGGTCCACTCTGTAATTGGTTAAAGTAACTGTCAATGATGTGATACTATAATGATTGGACCCCTGTACCTGTGTCACAATTTCCTGTAACTCCCCTTCCCAAACTCATAAAAGGCCCTGCCCCGCCGTGTTCCGGGCTCGCTCCACGTGGATCCAGTGTGTTGTTGAAGTCCGTGAGCCCGAGTTTAGGCTGGCCGGGCCTAAATTCGTAATAAAGCCCTTTGCTTTTGCATGCGTGATTCGGTCTCCCTGGCGGTCTCTGGTTTTTGGGGGCGATAAAGAAACCCTGGGTACAACAGTTTAAACTCATGGACCTCGAGATGGTGAACTGAACTGAAGTCGAACGCTTAACCAATTGACCCACCTAGCACCAGCCCCATGTCAAATGGTGTTTTAAAACTAGAATGAATTAAGTATTTATAGACGATATGGCTTGCAGTAATTAGGAATGCTATATGATGCCATAAAGTGCGCAAGGTAATTTAAAATGAAGTTAAAACTTGTCAAACAACTAAATTTCTGATGTTTACAGTATAAAATTTTAATCAGATACTTAAAACTAATGATAACCTATGATTTAAAAGCATTAGTTACCAGATGAAAACAAAGCAGGGCTTGATAAAGTAGGTCTCTTTAGCACTACCATAATTCTCTCTGCATACCTTTATCTCTGTGGTTTCACAAGTTTTTAATGGTCTATTTACTTGCTCTTCTCTTATAATGGACTAAATGTCTGGAGGTAAGAACTATGTCTTTTATTTTTACATCATTAGCACTGAAAACAATGCCCTGGCTCAAAGATGCTTAGTAGGTATTTTCTAAAAGAATGGGTTGAGAAATGTATACTTTATTGTGTTGGAAGGGAAGTGACTGAAAGTTTCTGAAGAAGTAATATGATTATGCCCAAGAAAGAATGAGATCAAAAGATCTACGGATAGGCTGAAGAAGGGGCGAACAACTTGATAGTTATTCTAGTAGGTAAGCGGAGTTGATTAGGGCTTAGACTAGGATGTCAAAGCAGAAACAGAAAGGTCAACTACATGAAATACGGAAGTACAGTCTATAGGACACAATTTCAGACTGTTTCTAAACAGGGAAGAAGAAGAAAGCTGATTTTTCAATTTCAAGCTTCAGTGACTAGGGAAATGGTGATGTTATTAATAGAAACAGAAGTTAGAAGGAAGAACTAATTTGGGGAAGGATGGTAAGTTCAGTTTAGGTGTTGCTGGGACATAAAAACAAATGTTGAGAAAAAGATCACAACTAAGTGTGGAAATCAGATGTCAAGCTAGAGATTCCGATTCGGGGCTCAACAATCAGAAGATGAGGCTATGGGATGGGGTAAGAACCTAAAAGAAAGGAAAGGATAAAAAAGATAAAGACAGCAGGCGCTTTTACGTAAAATAATGAAAATTCCAGAGCCAGAAAATTATGGGGAAAGCAGCAAGAAAGATACAGGAGCCAGGACAATACCGCGTGAGGGCGGGCAAGAGAGCCAAGTGCTGCGAAAAGAGGGAGACACTGACTGCACAATTTGCTCCAGAGCTGTGGGGACTGAAGACAGAGTAGGGGCCAGGCTGCTAATACACTTCCAAAGTTCCAGGAAGGCATGAGGGCACAGAGCCTGTTTGTCAGGGACTTAAAATAACTGACAAGACAGAGCTTACAGTGCTTATGAGGAAGAAGAGCCCTGGCCTAGACATCACAGCTAGCAGACATTAAATACTAGGCACCACTCTGGACGGTAGGGATGCAGATGAAGACATGATCTCTCTACACAGGAAGACAACAGCCCCACAGGGGAGAGATATACAGATATAAAGGATACATGTGTATGTGTGTATATATACATAGATATGCACATATAATTTGTATATACACATACAGACATATAAATGTATATATACTTTATATATACACATATACATACATGTAAGTATGTGTGTGTGTGTGTGTGTGTGTGTGTATAAAGTATACAGTGACAAGTACCCAAGTGTTGCGAATGAGAAGTCAAATGGAGAAGGGATATGTGAGAATTAAGTGGTGCCTTACTGAGGAAAAGTTCCTGTCAGCTTCATTTGTTGAAAATATGCCTCTTATAATGCCAAAGGCTACAGAAATTAGCTATAATATATATGCATTACACCATTTCATTTCCACACTATTGGTAAACTAGAATATCCTTGGGGAGAAGAAACCTTATCATTACTCTATTTTGACTAATTAAATTAACATGAGTATCATAAAACTACAGAACTCAAACATATCCTAGAGACAAAACTGTTTAATAGTTAACTCTATCAACATACAGAATAAGAAATGGATTCACTAACTATGGATTACCAGTTAGTATTCATGTACATACTTCGAAATCACAGAGTAGATCCTGGAAGGCAGTTGAGTTTGGAATAATGGAGGTCTCATGTCCACTATCAACAGTTCCCACCAAGGAAAACGTTAGATGGAGAATGTGGCTGTTTAGGAGGGAACGTTTCTTCTTAAGCAGCATTGCCAGCAACTAAAAGGAAGCAATCCCAAATGCCCATTGATCAGTCATCACATATACACACACACATGCACACACACATGCACACACACACACATAAGCACACACATAGGAGACCTCTATGTAAAGCAATTCCTGAGACTTCTAAGCTGATTTCTAGATTTTTATTATGACAACATAACATTCAAGAAATCTGAAAAGAAGGGTAAACCCATCACTATCATTAAAACAACTGTTACATCTATTTTTACCCTTTCAATTCATATATATTGACTGTTGCCATCATGTGCAATTTTTTCTTTCTCCATTATGTTTTATTAAAAGGATTTTTCTTTTGCAACATAGTGTTTATGATTACAATAAAATTTTTTTGTTTAATGTTTATTATTTTGAGAGAGAGAGAGAAGAGAGACAGAGCGTGAGCCAGGGAGGAGCAGAGAGAGAGAAGAGACACAAAACACAAAGCAGTCTCCGAGCTGTCAGCACAGAGCCCAATATGGGGCTCAAACCCACAGACAGTGAGACCTAAGCCAAAGTCAGATGCTTAACCGACTGAGCCACTCAAGTGCCCTTATGATTACCATTTTTAAAATGTGGTGAGCTTGGGTGGCTCAGTCGATAAAATGTCCGACTTTGGAACAGGTCAGATCTCACTGTTCTTAGGTTCAAACCCCACATCTGGCTGGCTGTGGTCAGCACAGAGCCTGCTTCTGATCCTCTGTCTCCCCTCTCTGTTCGTACTCTCTCTCAAAATAAAAAAAAATTTAAAAAATTGAATGATATGCTCTGGTAAGTGCATGCCCCAATCATATTCATGGTAAGTGATGCCCCAAAAATCATTTTGAAAGTTCTGCAAAATAAAACACTTACCAAAACAGTGTGATTAAATCTACAGAAAACAGTAAACAAGTTTATTCACTACCAATGAACTACTGGTTACAGTTAGAAAAGGCATTTGTACTTCATCTACACTAGAGGGATTTAATCTTGCTCCAGATACTTTCTGCCTAAACCTAGTAGATTGTTGAGTACATGAGCACTGTACAGTTTTAATTCTACATGAGAATTCAGGATTAGCAATGGCACAGATGTTATACAGTGGCTCTCAAGTCGCCTAAGAAAGTGGGGGGGGGGGTGGGTAAACGATTACTGGGTACGGAAAGGAGAGACAAGGAAACCAGGGAAATCTCTGGATCTGTCCCCGATCTGGCAGTCTCTGGAGCAGTCTCATTTTACTCCTCTTACTATAGAGGAAAGTAACTCCAAACTAGAAAATCTATGAAATATATCAAAGCTCTATTGAGATAACAGAGCCTAATTCAAGAGTTTAGGAAGTGAGATTTGATGAAATAGGATAAAAAGCTTGAGCCAAAATAAACTTCATATTCTCACTTGAAATATATTAGTTTTACTAAAAACTACTGACTTTTAAAGTTTCTTTGGATGAAATCATTCTTCTAGAGTTTGAAAAAATATGGGCTAATGAAAATCGAGAAGATATATATTTTTTTAATGTAGAGTAAAGCGAAGGCAAAGCTTTATGGTTACAAACCTGGTAGCCCTTGATTCTTTCCATTTCTTTGCTGGCTAGTGGGTTACTCTTGACCACACAAACCAGGGCCTTGACTGCTGCATAGAGCCCTTCCACATCAGAAGCCATGGCCACCAGGCCCAGGATGGCTGCAGCTCCACCAATGTACTGCAAAGTAGTGGCAACAGGCTTAGGGACAAATGTTCTTACTCCTGATTAAAAGACAGTGAAAAATAATTAAAATTCCCCATGTAAACAAGAACTGGATAAATCATCTTAAGAAGTATTTAATTAATTTTAAATTATACTTAAAAGTAAACAAACACCTCTATCCTAAAACAAAAATTCTAAAAACAACTCCAAGGTAGGACATGGAAGGTAATAAATGCTAATGTCTACACTCTCAGAGACGAGGTGGGAGTAAAGGAGTGAGTAAGGCTGGGTTTGAAAGCAAGCCCAAAGGTTTCGACTGTGTAGCTTTGGACACTGTGAAGAAAAAGTATGGAGGCCTTAGGAACACGTTCTGGGGTGAGTGAGAATGCCTTACTAGGTACTGCTGGGGAATAAACCTGGGGGGGCAACTTGAGCTCTGAACCGGGGAATGGGATGGGGGTGTCGTCCAAGCAAGGACCAAGTGTTCCCAAGAGAAGCCAAGCCAGGCACCTCACTGAGCACCGCTCCAAGCTCTCCTAGTCTGAGTAACAGCACAGCAGTGACCCCAGGAGAACATAATCATGTGGAAACACAGGACTAGAACTAACTTCATGTCAACTAAAAAAAAATTTGCATCTATAGTCCTCACTTTGTTTTTTACAAAAAGGGATTGTTTGAATGTCATTTGGCTACTAATCGAGATTGAGTTTTCCAAAAATTAAACTAACATGCATTTTATATTTTTAGGTGCTTTACACTATGCATAATACTTGCAGTATTCTGGCTCAAAACTTTGAAAACTACCTTCTCAGGTAATTAGGACCTGTATTACTAGTTTACAGATAAAAAGCTGAAGTCTAAACAACTCAAATGTGTGGTGTAATGCCGCAGAGGGACCGAACAGGGGCAAGAACCTCAATCTTTGAACTCTTCACTCACTGTTCTTCCTACTATACCATGTGCTGCTATATTTTTGCAAAGACATAGCACTCAGTACAGGCTCAGTAAATACTTGCTGTATCGAATAAAGGAAAATCACCATGTCCCTTAGCGTAAAGGAAACTGCTTTATCATGCAAGGAAGTTAAAGAAGAAAACCAAAGTAATGACACTTGCAAATCACTGAGACAATAAAAATTGCCAATGTCTGATAAACATATAGGATTCTGACTTGCATAACACTAACTTTCTGCTAATCTAAAAAAAATCAATATTATATATTGATTTGTGCATTAAATATATAATGGATGATTCTGAATTTTCAATAACCTGGCTGAATTATGTCTCAGGATTGTATCTAATCAAAAAAATCAACTCTTTTTATGCAGACATCAGGCATAAGGCTCTGCAGAATGTCCACCAGCTCTAACGTTTACTATAGTTGGATTCACTGTTTACACTCCAAAGCTCTTATGTCTCACTCACTTCCAAATGACAGACACACTCATGGATGCCACCAATGCTGCACAAAACCATGCAATTTTCATCAATATTTCTAAGTCTTTACATCTGTCCCTAAATGTAAGTATGAAATTTACCTTGAAATTACACAGAAGGCTGTCAGGGCTGACAAAAGAGCAAAAAAGTTAAAGGGATTTTTAAAAAGATGATGATTTTTAAAGTAGACTGGAGTCTGAGATTGTTACATTAATCTCTAAATATTACAAGAACACTACAGGTCGGCACTATAAAATATGAATTTAAACACTTCCCATCCTGTGAGGAGAAGTGAATGCAGATTTGAAGGCAAATAAAGAAGTTTAAAACAGTAAGACAATTTGACTCACCTAAGTATCCAATCAGAGTAGCCCCGACTGTCCGTGCCGGCCCATTAAGATGTCCCGCTGAATTGTGTATCAACTTCACAGGAGTGGCGTTCTCATGAGAGGAAATGCCTAACTGAAGAATAAGAAAGGGGAAAAAAAAAAGAAATGTAACTATAGAAGAACAGTCTGAACATTTTATTGGAAAAGAAAAAAAAAGACCCAATTGGTAACATATTGTTTCTTTCTCTCTTTATCACAATATTAAAAACATGGGAGTTCTTTTTTTTTTTTAATGTACAAGCTCTTCCAATGGGTAGAAATTCACAGAAAGTAAGTTAAATACAATCTGCTGAGATAAACATGGTGAGGGGGACATGGAAACAGTTTTAAGGGTCTTTATGAATGAAACGGTCATACTTTAAAAGTTCTTATCATTCGCTGCCTCACAATATTTCTGATCAGTGAACATAATATTAGGTTTACTTCAATTACAAGTAAACGCCACATAAATTATTCAAGTGTTTACAGATAATACATGCCTACAGAAAGGATATGTTGTTAAGTTTTGCATGTGTACACACTCATACACATAATGCACTTTCAAAGCAAACACATTCTTAAGACTTTAGTTCTATTGTTACCTAAAGAACTATATTTACATACAGTTCATGTTCCTTGGAAGATGGTACATATATTTACAGACAAATGACTGCACAAGAGTTGTTAATACTAGTAAGTACTGTTAATACTAGTAAGTTGTTAATACTAGTAAGTTCCCCAATCCTTTCCTTCCAGTCTCTTGATCTCCTTCCCCCTGGGCTTTGCCTCCTCTAAGCAGCCAAAACACCTTCCAAGCTCACTGATGACACTCATGTCACTAGACCCGCTGGTCATCAGTCCTCAGTCCTAGTCTTTCATTCTAAGAGCAAAAAATCTCGGAGTTATCCTGGTCTCCCTTCATTCTATTCTCAACAGAGGTCATAGTCACCCTGGCTAAAAAGTCAGTCACATTTCAGTCATTAGCTCTGGAACCCTATAGTGCTTCCCATGTCACTTACTTAAGCCAACGCCTTTACCACTCACTGCCTATAAACCCCAAACAGTCTAGAGCCCGTTACCTCTTCGAGATCCTCTCCTACTACCCGGTTTTCGCGCATTTGCTCTAGTCGCACCTGCCTCGGTGGCAAGCATGCGCCCTCCCCAGGGCCTGAGCACTGTATTACTGGGACAGCCCCCCACCCCCCATGTCATGCCTGTATTTTCAAACATGCTGCCTCACCTCTCGAGTCTTTTCCAATTTCACTTTCACCATGAGGCCTCCTGTGACCATCCTATTTATTAACACTATAAGCGGATCACTTTTTCCTTGATTGTTTTGCAGAGCACTCTTCATCTTCTAACATATCCTACAATTAGGTTACTTCTTTAGTTATCATTTGTCTCTCCACTACCATGTAAGAACCACAAAGGCAGGGATTTTCTCTGTATCTACCACTGTGACCTAAACCAAATGATACCTGGCAAATAGTAGGCTATAGTCTTAAAAACAGCAATTGTTTTCTTTAGTTATCTGCGGTTCAATTTCTTAACTGCCAAGGATTAATATAAACCATGCCCTTAGAAGGAAATTCTCACTTTTCCAAATTAAGCTAATTATCTCGAGTAGATATTTTGGCTTAAGCCCAAAGCCAAATAAAACACATATAAATGATACATGAAAGGCACTGTTTTCAGGGACTACTCAGACTTGGGGATGCCTGTAACAAAGCGCTGAAACACCGTTCCTGGGAAAAGTAGCCACGGCTGACCAGGAGATCATTCTGCTTACCTGCTTAGCAATGGCTTTGCTGTCCAACTTGTTGTACACTTTCCGGATTCTTGCCACCGTTAGAGAAGACACAGAGAGTGCATAGAGGCCAAATGATACTTTTTCTTCTGGTACTAATGACACAGGAGATGGGACTACACCTTCAGACTTTGTATCTTTACCTTCAAAAGAAGAATGATCCTTTTCAAAATTGCCAGTATTTCTCCTAACACAAATTTTTTATTCTTACTATTTTTAAATAGGTAGACTTGAGAATCTTTTTTTTTTTATTTTGTTTTGAGAGAGAGACAGAGATAGCACGAGTCGAAGAGGGGCAGAGAGAGAAATGGGGAGAGAGAATCCTAAGCAGGCTCCATGCTGTCATCAGAGTCTGATGCAGCACTTGAACTCATGAACCTAAGATGAAATCAAGAGTTAGATGCTTAACCAAATGAGTCACCCAGGTACCCCAAAAATCTTTTCAAGTGGAACAAGGGAGCTAAGTTTAAAAACTATGCTATTTAACTTTTCAGCTCTTGATTTAATAGAGAAAATCACCTAGTCATAGACCTTTACATCCCAAGTTTTATTCTTAATATGTGCTTTACAAATAGCGTAACGTAAAAGAAAAGAGTTTTAACTGTTATCAAGCAAATCACAAGACATTTCCCCAAGGATCAAAGGAGAAAGAGAATGAACATGAGTGGAAGGCCTGAAGCTCTGTAGCTCTCGGTCTCCCCCCTCGACAACTGCTCAGATAAGCCTCCCTATCTCTAAATAGCGTATCAGGGGAGTTAAGAATACAAGTTTCGGCCCTAGGTGGCTTAAGTTTGGTCTCTGCTTTATCACTTAAAAGATGCATGACTGACACATCTCTATGCTTCAGTTTCCTCTTCTGTAGAATGGGGATTATAAAAAGAGTATGCAAGTCCCAGAGTTTTAAGAAGATGAACAAACACATATGAAGGGATCCAGAACAAGTATGTGTGTTAACTTATATGCACATATTGAGTGCACGGTGTTAGCTATTCTTAGAAGCTATCTAAATCAAGAATGTGAGTGACAAATTACTTAGCGACAGGATCTTTATCACTTACTACACTTGTCCTAACTTTTCTGAGAGCTTCAGGAGAATAAGAACAAGAGGGTAGAGGACATCATTCGGAAAGAGGATTACAGAGGAATCACAGCTAGTGTCGGTTCCTTTAACTCTACCTTTCTTTTGGGAGAGAGGACGACAAGAGGTGGACTGTGGGAGTAAAGGAATGACGAAAACTGGTACTGATGGGTCTAACCTAAGAAAAATATCCGTCTGTGTTTTCTGGAAACATCTTTCCTTCTTTTAACCAGAGTAGACACACTTTAGAATGCTTTATATAGTAAGAGAAATTATAGAAAGAGAAGAAGCTGTGGTTAGACTTTTAGGGGGTATGCACATCTTGGAGCCAAAAACACAAACTAGAAAATCAGTGACGGGGCATGAAGACAAAAATCAGGAAAGAATAGCATCATCAGTGGAGGAGAGGATTTGGAATAGGAATGAGTGCTCAACCCTATCACACTGAAGAAAAAGTGAAGGAGAAGGCTTTTTTAAGATAAACCTAATGTAGAACCGTATATACACCCTATACGCAAACCTGTAGGTACATGTGTACATGCACTTATTCACGTATGTACATGGCAGGAGGTAAGTTTTATACAACTAAGAATAAAGAATAAGTTACTCACATGGCATACATACGGCCTGAAAGCTTCCAACGTAATTTGGTCCCAGTTCATAAATGGTAGTAACATTTGAAGGAGGTAAAACTTCTTCCAGAAAATGCGTGGGCCCCAGGCGCCAAACTAGGGAAGCAATCTGGCGCTGGGCAGGGGGAGTGCCAACATACGCATAGACTGTGCTGACCACCGGTGGGTTTGCAGAACCCGAGCCCCCAGGGGTACTGTGAACATAATGCAGCTGGAAGAAGAGTGAAAGCAACGTGTGAGATAGAACCAAAAGAGCCCCACTTTCATCAGGAAAACAGCCACTTTTTGTGTACAGTTTCCATATCCCAAGGTCATCCAACTTTACAAATGCACAGAAGAGGCTGGGTTGAGAAGTGTGAGGAAGGCCAAGACTCTGGAACCTGATGTGGAAGAAGGAAACTTGTTATTATCCAACTCTCAGATATAAACTGTCTAACGCCAGAAAGGGCAACATCAAATAGAGGGTTACTATTACTGTCTGGGTGGCTTCCGTATCAAATTAATGATGCCTCCATGAAATTTTTGGGTTAGTATAAAAATAGAGCTTCCCAACTATGGGAATTCAAGTAGTCTTGAAATAAGCTGGGTTACCTTCAATCTGAGTTTGTCAAAGAAAATAATTCATGAAGAATGTTTTATAATGGGTAGAATGCTATAGAAATTATAAAAATTAATAGTCTATTGTATAATTTACACACACACATTTTAATCTCAACATAAAACACATTCTCACACTAGTGCGTACTGACAAGTTGCCAAAATTATCATTCAATTCATTTCATAATAAATAGATAATAAGAGTATGAGATAATAAGATCACGTTGTTTCTTCTGGCATAGGCAGCTTTCCATCACTTGATAGGTTGAAGGACATTTCTGCTGACTGTTTTGTTCTAACACTGTCCTGGCTTCAGATCACATCTAACGTTCCATATATTAAAGAATAGTTCCCAGCGATGTTAAAAGCACAAGTGTGAAGACCAATACACGGCCCAGAGTTGGTTTCACAGGACTGCTGACTTCTAAATGACACAGTGATGATGATAATGTAAGTAAACCAATGAAAAATCTCCTCCCTCTCGATTCTAGAAGGTGAAGACATTTTTATCTTAAATAATACTAAAAAGTAACAAGCAACCTACCCAAGAATTTATAAGCCCCTTTCAAATGCAGTCATGTGTACAAAGGGAAAATTACTATTCCCACAATGCATTTTAGGGCTTATCATATTGAAATACAATGTAACAATAAGATATCATTAATGAAGGAAATGTATTCATGGAAGCTGCCCATTTCACTGCTTTTTAAACTTTAATTCACACAAAAAGACAAACTCTGCTTTTGTTGCTTCTTTCAAGTGATAATCGCTATAAAAACAGATACAATCTTTTAGAAGCTAAAGTGTGATTTCAACAGCTTTCGAGCTAAGTTCTATTGAAAGAAACTAGCAGCATTCATCCTGATACAAAAATCAATTTTTGACTCTTTATTGGTTATTTCAACTCTCTCGCCTCTCTTCTGAATATTATGGTATATCTAGAGTAATACTTACATATTCACTCATTCAACAAATAGTAATGGAACACCTACTATTTATTATCACAGGACTAATCTGGGTGATGTGAGAACAAAGAAGACTAAAAACAATTCCAGCTCTAAAAAAATATAGAGTCTACTGGAATGCATAATAACAATGAAGTGACAAAACTGTGTGGTCATAGGTTATTTAGACATCAACTGGTTCTTCTGTTGTGAAAACTCACTTAGCCATCTGGCTCAAGCACTGACATATTCACTAACTTCTTCGGTACCCTATAACATACATCTTTTTTCTATTCTTCTCAAATAAAGTGACGTGAATTAGCCAGCCACGTGACTCTTAAACACATTGTTCAAATGGGTACTAAAGGTCAGTTTAAAATTAAGACAGCAATTTAAAATATACCCCCTCACAAACACACATACATAGAAACACACCCACTAGTAAACTACCTTGTAAAGCAGGTTAAGACCTACAAGCATGAGTTGGCTTACCTTCACAGTGTTAACAAGCTGTCCGTCAATATAGAGGGCTGCAGTACTGTTTTTCAGCATGCCTTTGCTCATCACCAAAACCAGATGGTGCCACTGCCCCTCAACTATAAGTTCCCCACATCGGAAGCGGGCACAGCATGGGAGAATCTCATAAAAAGAGGATTCTTCACTAAAATCATCAACTAAAATAAGAGAAAAAAGAAATAAAATATTCAACATCCTCATTCTAACCATTATGCATATCTAGATCTTGGCTGTATGTTCACATATAATGATGACGTAAATGAAAATACCCTATCCATTCAACAGCTTTATCTGCAGGATGAAGTAGGGGTGCCTGGGTGGCTCAGTCGATTAAGCGTCCAACTTTGGATCAGGTCTTGGTCTCGCAGTTCATGGGTTTGAGTCCCACCTTAAGCTCTGTGCTGACAGCTCAGAGCCTGGAGCCTGCTTTGGATTCTGTGTCTCCCTCTCTCTCTCTGCTCTTCCCCCGCAAATCCACACTGTCTCTCTCAAAAATAAATAAACATAAAACATTTTTTAAAATGATCTGCAGGAAGAAGTAAAACCTGAGATGTATTTTGCTTTCTTATGCTCAAGATACAGTTATAATCAAATAAAGTTCTAATCGATGATAAAATAAATAAATGAAACATAATAAAGTTAAAGGAGATAATAAAAAGAGACTATTATCTGTCATGGTCTGTTATAAAAGGTTGCTTAAAATTCTCATTTGCTATGCATTTGATTATAGCACTGGTTAGAAAGTTACAATTTTTACTCTTGGTATACGCTCTGCTCAGTGATACAAGAGGCCAACTATTTGTTCTCAGTTTGTGGCTGCACTGCTCTGTCCCCTGCCTGATGACAGCTAACAGTAGGCAGGTGATTTATGGAGTAAAAGGCTTTGTTCATTCATATATTCATTATTATTTTTAAAATTTTAAACATGGTAAAGTGAACATACTGTGTGTATGATAGTGATTCAACAATTCTGTACTTACAGAATGCTCATGTTAAGTGTATTCTTTAATCCTCCTCTCCTATTTTACCTCATACCCTACACATCTCCCCTCAGTTTTTTCTCTATAGTTAAGAGTGTTTCTTGGTTTATCTTATTTTCTCTTTTGTTCCTTTGTTTCTTACATTCCACATGAGTGAAATCATAATGGTTTGTATTTTTCCGACTCACTTATTTCACTGAGCCTAATGCCCTACAGTTCCATTCATGTTGTTACAAGTGGCAAAATCTCATCCCCTATCATAGCTGAGTAATATTCCACTGTACATATAGATAGATTTCACATCTTCTTAATCTATTCGCCTATTGATGAACACTTGGGCTGCTTCCATATCTTGGCTTGGCTATTGTAAATAACGTTGCTATAAACAAAGGGGTGCATCTATCTTTTTGAATAAATGTTTTGTTTTCTTTCTTTCCTTCCTTCCTCCCTCCCTTCTTTCTTTCTTTTTGTTTTTTAAGAGAGACAGTACATGCAAATAGGGAAGACGCAGAGGGAGGGAGAGAGAATCTTAAGCAGGCTCCACACTTAGCACAGAGCCTGACATGGGGCTTGATCTCACAACCATGAGATCATGACCTGAGCTGAAATCAAGAGTCAGACACCTGACAGACTGAGCCACTCAGGTACCCCTAATGTTTTTGTTCTCTTTTTGTAAATATCCAGTAGTGGAATTACTAGATCATATGGTAATTCTATTTTTAAGTTTTTCTGAGGAAAGGTCATACTGTTTTCCACAGTGGCTGCATGGAAAGGTATTTTTTGATCCAAGTTTCCTGCTTCATTAGACAACTCTGATTATTTCCTAACATTCTACAATCACTTCCTGACTCCAATCTGGTTTCCCTCTGCTACCCAGTATGTTGCCTGATCATGCCAGAAAATAATGGGTCAATATTAATTCAATCTTAATGTTAAGCTAATTAAAATTAAACTTTTTAAAGCATTCAAGCAGGGATGGGACAACAGTGTAAATCCAGATGTTAAAGACTCACTGTTTCACCCTCCCCACCAAAACCTTTAAAAAAGCTAATCTGTAACCATGTAACTTACAGCAGATTCACCATTTTCAGGATAAGTACATATAAGTAATACACTCAAAGATAAAACTTTAAGTTACATCATAAAAAAATTACAAATAAAATACTAATTTTTACTTCTGGAATTTTAAAATATCTGCATATACTGACATGCCAAGATCGTATTTCAAAATGACAATTCAGAATATACATCTACCGCTGAACTAAGAAAAGCAGAATCTTATCAATAGGTGACATAACGTAGGAACAGAACTGAATAAACTAGGTGAAAGGCGGGATATATACACAAGAGCTTTGAGAGGTCTGGTGTATAGACCAAAGTATGTGAAAGAAAAGATAAAAAGTATGGGCGAAACCGGGAATTCTTCCCTTTCCCTTCTTGTTAACAGACTGAGTCTTCTCCAGAATTATAGAAAATTTTACATATAAAAATTTTCTGAGAGTTTCACGTTCTGGCTCAGGCTCCGTCTAAGCCACATCCGGCATCAGTAGTTTGTCAGGGTATCCTGGCGAGCCAAATGGTTTCTGACAACTCTTAATTACCTAGGCTTCTTAATGGGCTACAGCTGTTCAGAGGACGGATCCTTATAGTAGCAGCAGCATCTATAACTAATGCATCTATTACTGTAATTTCTAGTGATATATGGACTGTAGTAATCTTGCGAATTACATTTCATGAAAATAATATAGAGTTAGAAAACATTTTCCTAGTTTAAAAAAATATCCCTACACCCATTCCTTAACTTTTCCACTAAATTCTATTATTTTTCCAAATTCCCTATTATTACTTTTTTTTATTATTATTTTCTCATTATGTCCCTTTCTCATATTTTTTTTCCCTCATTTGTTCATTCACTCATGCTTTTACATATTTTGCATGTTTTAGGTGGCAGGGCTGCCTATAATACCGAGGTAATAAATTACATTGTCCGCGCGCGCGCGCGCGTGTGTGTGTGTGTGTGTGTGTGTGTGTGCGTGTGTGTGTGTGTGTGAGAGAGAGAGAGAGAGAGAGAGAGAGAGAGAGAGAGAGAGAGAGAGAGAGAACGAACCATTGTTTTAGTAGGGTAACCAGACAAAGACAAATATAAAGAGTTAACAATCCTAAAAGTCCAGATAACTGATAAAAAAATTAAGTAAGATGGGGTGCCTGGTGGCTCAGCTCGTTAAGTGTCTGACTTCGGCTCAGGTCATGATCTCATGGCTTGTGGCTGACGGCGCGGAGGCTGGAGCTTGCTTCAGATTCTGTGTCTCCCTCTCTCTGCCCCTTCTCTGCTCGCTCATCTGCATGCATGTGCTTTCTCCCTCCTTTCCTCTCTCTCAAAAATATATAAACAACAAAAAAAATTAAGATCTATGGCAGAGGGCATAAAAGGAAGGGAAGATTTATGAAATATGAAGGAAGAGGTGTCAGGTGGCTCAGTTGGTTGAGTGTCCCTCTCCTGATCTCAGCTCAGGTCATTATTTCACGTTTGTGGGTCTGAGCCCTGAGTCGGGCTCTGCGGACAGAGCAGAGCCTCCTTGGGATTCTCTATCTCCCTCTTTCTCTAAAAATAAATAAACATTAAGAAGAAGAAATACGAAGGAAACGTATTACAATAGACTTAGTGGAAGGAGTGATATTTTCAAAGTAGACTTGGAGATTTTTAGCTGGGCTAAACTGGTAGTGGGGGTGTCATTTAGCAAGACACGAAAACAGAAAGAGATGCAGGTTTTATAAAGAAGAAGCATTACAATCTGAGCTGTTTACAAAGAGACTATTCATATGAATGTCTAATTTGAAGTTAAATTATGAGGAGAGGGGCACCTGAATGGCTCAGTAGGTTAAGCATCCAACCACTGGTTTTGGCTCAGGTCATCATCACACAGTTTCATGAATTTGAGCCCCATGTTGGCAGCTCTGGACTGCCAGCACAGAGCCTGCTTGGGATTCTCCCTCTCTCCCTCGCTCTCTGCCCCTCCCCCACTCATGATGTGTCTCAAATAAACGAACTTAAAAAAATAAATAAAACAAAATAAAAAATGAGAAAGCCTGAGACAAATATAAAAACCTTTAATTCTGGAATTGTTGTAGGATTAAAAAGACCCAAATCTAACAGACACAGATTTTTTTTCCTCAAGAAGAGCAGGCTGAGTACAAAGACTAAAGACGAAACCTTGGAAAATACTGATTTGAAGGGGAAGATGTGAAAGAAAGCTGCTGAAGGAAAGTGTAAAAAGAGGTCAGAGATGTAGTGAAAGAACAAGAGAATGGATATCCCAAACTGCAAGACTGAAGACGGACTGAATTAGGAGGAAAAATATCAACAGCAACAAATAAAGTGTCCTAGAAAGAATTTTAAAGCAGTTACACTATATTGACTTTTACCTCTGTGCTAATCATGAAGAATATTAAGAAAAAAGGCCTTACAATCTAATTAATCTAACATTCAAATATATTTGAATACCAACCACATGTTAAGCAATATGTGGTATTATTTTATTCAGTTAATTAAAAGGTAACTTTAGCAAAGAACATTCAGTAAACTGAGATTTGTATTTTATGTTGTGTAAATCATTCAGGAAGATACTCATGAATGTCTTTAAAGTTCTATTGGAGAGCAATGTAACATTACAGCATATTGGAGAGAAGTAGGAAATTAGGATTATTAAATGGTATGTATTAAGTCTTGAAGATAAGTGATGGATAAAGTAATTAAAATATTATTGTGTCTAGCATGGAGTGGCACATATGGTAGGCAGGTGCTCGATGAATATTCATTAGTTAAGCAGAATTCATGGTCAATGAAAATCCTTACTAAAATATATCAAACAAGCAATCTGCTTTCCTAGCAAAAGCTGTGATTTCTTGGCAAGTGGAGATGAATCTTTATTTCAGGAACTCTATCCATTGTTTTCTATCTGAGTCTCTTTGGAAAGTGCCTTAAAATTCACTGGTAAACAATATTCAACATTTCATATAACCTGTCCTATTCTGTAATAGTTTAAATTGGAAAAGAATTACCAGCTGGACATTAAAGATGAATATTATAATGAAGTTTAATACCTTTAATTTTCACAGGAAGCAACAAGAAACAGAGACTGACCATAGTTCTGGAGTAGTTCCTCTTTGGTGGAGACAATCAGAGATCGGTCTTTTGCTGACAGGACGACGGCAAGGCACACGTAATGCTGCTCAGAAGAATTTGCTCGGCGCACAACGGTAAGGAGTCTGACAGGGTGGTTATTTGGAGGAGAACTAAAATGTTCAATGCAAAACCAGCTAGAGTAGCTTAAGCCAGATGGAGGAGGGAAGAATCTTTCACCTAAAAAGAGAAAAATAACAATGGAAGAGTTTGTGTTGATTCATATGTACATTTTAAAGAGAAGGCAATAGACTCTGAAGAAACTATAACCTACTAAAAAAACGAATCTCAGGAGCAAAGTAAGAAATATTTACCGGAACCAATGCCGCTGACCACGGCCCCATCTGTAAGACCCGTTGTGACAGCATTGTTTGTGGGGGCATTATGGGGAGCCAAACTGGGCAGGAACAAGCAGCTATTAAGAAAAGACAATGTACATATTAGAGATCAACCATTTTCTTCTCTTATCACTATGCACCTACCATAGTGAAATAAACTACTATCATTTAAGGGTAACTAGAGTGAAGAGATCATGGAATAAATCTGGATGCCTAATAAAGTCCTTCTCTTCTTTTAATTACACAAGAGTGCTGAGAGATATACTTTCAAAAATCTCCTTGGGGCGCCTGGGTGGCTCAGTCGGTTAAGTGTCCAACTTCGGCTCAGGTCATGATCTCACGGTTCGTGAGTTTAAGCCCCGCACGGGCTCTGTGCTGACCGTTAGCTCAGAGCCTGGAGCCTGCTTCAGATTCTGTGTCTCCTTCTCTCTCTGACCTCCCCTGCTTGCACTGTCTCTGTCTCTCAAAAAAAAAAAATTTTTTTTTAAATCTCCAATGGCATCACTTTTGCTTTAAAGTTTTAAAAGAATCAAAGTATAGGTTGCAGATGGTAAAATGCACCAATGCACAACCATGTTCAAAACAATGGAACCACTTCATCACTGCAGAAAAATTCCCTTGTGCCCTTTCCCAGTGAGTCATCTTCCTCTGTTCTGATTAGTTCCAACTATTTTGAAATAGGTTTTAATCCACCATTCAATAATAACCCATGACAGTGTTCTTAAAATACAATGTATGTATAGTTTTATATATACTTTATATATAGCATTAGATTGGTGTATAAGAATCCCACGAACAACTAGTATAGATATAGATCTATCAATATTAACATTTGAGTCTGTTTTAAGGATTATGGATTTTATAAGTTCTTCTAGATTCTCCACAGATTCTTTACTGTTGCTTCTGCTACTCTAGCATTTTCTGCCACTTGAAATTATTTACTCATTTGGTTGCTAGTCATTGAGTATTTATAATGTTTAAGGTATTAAACTAGGTAATTTATAGAAAAGGATGATGATTAAACCCAAATAGCTTCTGATGCAATTTTAATTTGTATCTGACCTATAAATTTATTATACTAAATCAGAGGTTGGCAAACATTTTCTGGGCGGGCCATACCTTCCCATAAAAAAATTTTATGCTTTGCAGACCAGAGAGTCTGTCGTGACTATTCAACCCTGCCATCCTTGCGTGAAAGTGGCCACACATAGTACCTACATAATGGAGTGTGGCTATGTTAAAATAAAACTTTACCAAAAAATAAAATTAAATTTAAAAAAATTGGACCATTCGTCTTAGATTACTGACTCAATATATCAACTTATTTAGTATAATAATTAAAAATAATTAAATCTAGGAGTGACTGGGAGGCTCAGTGGGTTAAGCTTCCAAAGCTTCCAACTTCAGCTCAAGTCACACTCTTGCCTTTCATAGGTTTGAACCCTGCGTCGGGCTCTGTGCTGACAGCTCAGAGCCTGGAGCCTGCTTTGGATTCTGTGTCTCCCTCTGTCTCTGCCCCTCTCCCACTTGTGCTATCTCCCTCTTTCTCAAAAATAAACATTAAAAAACATTTTTAAATAAAAGGAATTAAATCTAAAAACCTTAAAACAACATGCTCAATGAAGTTGATCATTTGGGAATACAAAATATATAGCATATTTTAACTAAGTATTTTTAAAAACAAAGATCTATTTGTCAAAGGCAAGTAGGAGGCATAAAATAATATAGTAAGGCTTGGCTATCCTGCAAATGCCTTACCCAAACCCTTCAAGGGATGTGTCAAATTCAACAAAAGCTGGAGTAACTGATGAACCATGAAGTCTGATGTCATGTGGGGTTGTCATGGAGACTAGACACTTCACCCTAGTTAGGGGCACAGTACTTCCTTCTGCAGATTTTACCAGGCTCTTGCTTATCCGGTAATGGTTATCTTCATGTAAACTGAAAACATTATCAGAACACAGGCCTTCCATAGATGTGATCATGCTGCCTGTAAGTCAAAGAAAATCTCTTGGGAAAAAATATCATGTAGATTTTTAAAATAATGGCTTTACAAGGCTGACTTATTTTTAAATACCACTCTTTAGTTTCAATATATACAATAATTTTATTCTTAGTCACCAAGGCTAATATCCAGGTTTAATATATTTTATGTTCATTTTTCAACTTAAATAGCATGTGGTTCCTTTTTTACTTACTACTAAAATCATAAACACATTGCAGAATGTGTTGTTGGAAACTACAGAGTACAAAGAAGAATAAAAACTACCAGTAACTACTATACAAACCACTGTTACAATGTAGTTCACTTATAAATTACAGATCATGTTTTTAAAAAAGCAGATTAGATTATACTTTTATTTCACAAAATTATTACTTCTCTTTCAGAAGAAAGTAAAATATTCAAGAAGAATTACAACGGAAAGAGATGGGTCATCTTTATTACAAAAAATTCAAAGATATATAATAAAACTTTGCTTCTTTCCCATTTTATCTCTACTTTTAACACTCCTCTTACAATTATTACAATTAAATATGTAAACACAAAAGTAGCTGAATTTAAAAAATCCTATATGCATGCAGATGGTGACACTTTGAAGAATAAAGAGAGAAATTTTCAACAAACTGGTCTATTTTTTAGGAAGACATTACAAATGTAATGAATGGAGAAAAGATTCTCTCTCAACATAAATCACACAAATATAATAACTCTTTTCTCTCTTAAAGGTGCTAAGCATTCAGGCAACCCTAGCTGTATTTCAATATTCTGTTAGAGAAGAACTATTTTTGTTTCTATGCCTTGCAAAGAAAGTCATAATTCAATTCAAACTGTTTGCGTTAGGTACAAAAACAATAACAAAGTATATATGCATCTAATATGCATGTAGGGGAGGTAGACAGATGTGGGAAACTGCAATAATTTCTGTTTTCCAATAAAATTACACTGGAACTCAAAAGATCTTAGTTTGGGGCACCTGGTTGGCTCAGTCGGTTAACCCTCCGACTTCAGCCCAGGTCATGATCTCTGGTTGGTGGGTTTGAGCCCCGCATCAAGCTCTGTGCTGACAGCTAGCTCAGAGCCTGAAGCCTGTTTCCTATTCTGTGTCTCCCTCTCTCTCTGCCCCTGCCCGCTCTTGCTGTCTCTCTCTGTCTCAAAAATAAATAAAACATTAAAAACAAAAAAAAAAGATCTTAGTTTCCAAAACACAGCATTCACTAATTACGGATGACAACGGGCAGGGGGAGGAAGTGAAGACTGAAGTAACAGTTGGCAGTTGCTTCATCTTTGGGCTTCTCACCTGAAGAAGAAGGGGATGACTGACATGGTCAGGGCGGCTGTTCTGCCTGACCTAAGTTTTATTCCTTCCTGCTTCACTAGTAGTGGTTACTTCAATCCACCAAAACAAATGCCAACCGCTATGGCTAACAATTACACAAAATGAATTGTAAAGAGAAAAAGCACAGCAGAACCACAGGTCTGGCCTTGGGAAGGAAGGTGGCGCCCCACCTGCCTCCCGGAGGCTGCGCTTCCCCGAGGCTGGGGCGGAATCTGTCTGGGGCCCCCGGGCTGCCCCCGGTCCGCGCCAGACAGGTCGGGAGGGGGCGCCTTCCAGCAGCCTGAGGCGCAAACCCCTCCTCTCGGGGGCGCCCCGTCAGCAGAACTACCACACACCTGTCTACCCAAGCGCCATCTGCCGCTGCTGACATTTTGCTCCGTCTTCTCTGCGCTGGCTGTTGCCAGTGTGCCAGGGACGTCATGGTCCATGTGAAGAACCCATCTAACACCTCACTTCATGATCTGTGATCCCCTTTCACCTCCACTTGACTCCAGAACCACGGTTTGGGCATGGTCCCTTCTCTGCGTGTTTCACCGCTCCAGTGTTTATTGCCATTATCCATCCACTCCCTTACTCCCCACCCCTGTCCTCCACATCACTCACTCCTCTCTCACTACGTTTGTTTTTTATTGAATATAACACAATTTATTTTTTTAACATATGCAATTTTTTCCATCATTTACAATACAGTAGTTACAATGACCCTCTAAACAGAAAAGCAAAGTAAAAAATCAAAACCCCAACTTCTATTTCATGTAATTAGACTTATACAGAAATTAGAAGGTTAAGTAACAACTAGTTAATCACCCAATTTCACAGCTATCTGAAATGGCGATCGTTACATAGCAGCTTATCTATGATACATTCAAGATACATGATACAATTTATTACTTGCCCATAGGCTACAACACAGCCTGCTTAGTACCTTTCCTTAAATTCCACCTCTATCCTACAATAATACTTGAGGTCCATGCAAAAAAGTAGCTACCTTTTATGTAGGAAATGGATGATTAAGTCTTTGGTGTTGTAAAAGCAACTTCATTTAAACATAACCACCCCCACCACCAAAAAAAGAAGAGGAAAAAAAAAAGTGAAGAAAATAATAAGGGAAAAACCCAAGACACACTTCCTATGAGAAAAAAAAAAAAAACAGCATGTAATTCCTGTCCTTGACAGAATGTATTATGTTTGCTTTTTGACGTACTTGTTTTTCTCCAGTTCAAGGACTGATCCCTTTTCTCCCAGCCTGCTACTGGCTGCGTGGGTTCACTTCTTTCCCTACCCAACCATTCGTCCTTGGTATATCTACCTCTTCACCGACTTTTCAGTATTTTTACCTATCCTGCATATCCTCCTGCAGGAGCTGTCCTGCAAACCCGTGGCCTGTTAGGAATCTAACAGCCACTCTAGTTCCAGCAGCAAAGGCTACTTGAGAGAGAGGCAAAGAAATCGTGAATCCTGAGAAAAAGGTACTGTCCCGTCCAAGCCAACTGTTGCTCTGCATGTAATTCTCATCTCCTCTGGGTCCTGTTACATCGGGATTCCTTGTTCACCCCAAGCTGCCCCTTCTTTAGTCAAACAGATTTTGTTTCCTCTTTTGAATAATGACAATCCCTTTCCTTTCCTTTTTTTTCCCCAGTGAAACTTGTTGAAATAATATATATTCCCTACATGATTTTCATCTACAAAACCACCAAAAAAAGGCAACTTCAAAGGTCAACTTACTTCTCATCTCCGGCTCATAGCTCAGTGAACTTGGTTTGTGGACCCTGTATTGTTTTAGCAGTTTTTTGTCCCAGGCACCACAATTTAATGGACTTGCCAAACGTAAAAATTCCCTAAAAAAGAGACGAAGAAAGCGGTTATTCCTTAACTGAGAACATTACATAATTCATGAACCAAACACAAAATATGGGATTTGATGAATTATAATAAACTAGTTAAAAATATAAAACCAACCCAAACAATTATTATAAAATAATACACAATGTTAATTTTACATCTGAATTACCTAGCCCTGAAAAGAGCACAGAATATTGTGAAAGGCTAAAAAATGAAATCTGGGGGTCCTGTTCTCCTGAAGTCTGATGTGCAGAAATGTAATGAGTTGTCTAGGAAGTACACAAATAGGAGTCCTTCACATCCAGTCACTTGTGGCATCATGTAAAAGGGGAGAAAAAGACTTCCTCTGAAATTTCAAGTCCTTAGAGCAGAAGAAAAATGAACTGAGGTACCCTTTGCCAGTTTTTCATGTAGAGTATAATACATGATTAGTTTATAACCTTATAGCTCATGGCTCATCAATAACTCAGGTATCTATATCCTCATGTGACCTTTTGTTCTGAAAATTCATTCACTGTGAAAACTGAACATATCCACAAACTAGGCAGTGTAATTTATTTAAGAAAATGCTAGTATTGGGGCACCTGGGTGGCTCAGTCAGTTGAGTGTCCAGCTTCAGCTCAGGTCATGATCTCACAGTTCATGGGTTTGAGCCCTGCGTCAGGTTCTGTGCGGACAGCTAGCTCAGAGCTTGGAGCCTGCTTCAGATTCTGTGTCTCCCTCTCTCTTTGACCCTCCCCTGCTTGCGCTGTCTCTCTCTCTCTCTCTCAAAAATAAACATTAAACATATATATATATATATATACATATATATACATTTTTAAAAAAAAAAGAAAATGCTAGTATTAAGTATGAGATAAGGTCTGTCTCATTTATTCCCTTAACTGTTAAAGTAGATTGCCAAAAATGATCAGGGGAAAATCTCTATGCTATTTTTAATACTTTAGGCCATCCATAAGATGATGGACAAAGTGAGTAGGAATAATCTCATTTATCTTGGTACTGTCAGGGCCTGGTACACTGCCTGATACAATACGGTTTAATAAATCCTTTTTTCTTAATCCACCATTAGTTTGGGGCCAGTTAAAAAACATAAATTACAAAAAAAGTCCAACTATTTTTAGGAAAGTTCTTAAAAAGCCTTATAAAAAAGGACTACTTTAACAGCAGAAAAAAAATATCTTTTAAAAAGCTGCTTATATCTAAAAGTGACAAGACACAGGAGTATACTTTTTTTAAGGAACGACAAGGTAACTTATACATTAAATCACTCTGGTAAGGTAGTTTCAAGGAAAATATCTTTTAAGGTTTAAGTTTTAACCCTAACGCACAGAGTACTGTTTCTCTTGCATTAAAAAGATTTAAATACATGTATCTCTTGAATGGTTAAAGTCTGGAAGGTATGTCTACACCACAGACTATTACTCAGCAATAAAAGGAAACTACTGAAACCTAACAATCTGGATGCATCTCTAAGGCATTAAGGTAAGTGAGAACAGTCAATCTCAAAAGGTCACATCCTATATGATTTCATTCTCAAAGTGACAAACTTACTGAGATGGAGAACAGATGAGCAGTTTCCAGGGATTAAGAATGGGGGGGGGGGGTTAGGGAGTGGATGTGATAATAAAGGAGTAGCACCAGGGAGAGGTTTGTGATGCCCTGATTGCGTAGTGGGCATGTCAACATCTGACAAATAATAAGAACCACAGGTTACCTTGTAGCAATGTCAGTTTCTTAGTTTTCATGTTGTATTATAGTTATATAAGAGTAACTACTGAGGAAACTGGGTGAAGGGAACACAGAACCTCTCTAAATCTATAAGTATTTTAAAATTAAAAAGTTTAAATAGTATATAAGAGAAGCTTTTACATTTTTTCCCCAATGTTTGTTTCTTTTTGAGAGAAAAAGACAAAGTGTGAGTGGGAGGGGCAGAGAGAGGGAGACTCCCAAGCTGGCTCCAGGCTCTGAGCTGTGAGCACGAGGCTCGAAATTACAGACCACAAGATGACCTGAGCCGAAGTTGGAGGCTTAACCGACTGAGCCACCCAGGAACCCCTCTTAAAAGAGTTCTTACACATGAAAAGTTCTTAAATATGAAGTAGAAGCAAGTCATAAAAACATGACTTTATCTTTAAAGGAGAATGCTGGATTCGAGTAGAAGAAATAAGCATCCTTTGTTTTCTAATAACTAGACTTACCTAAAACCAACATTTTGAGCATGTTGCCCATTTTTATTATTTTGGTTTTGCCCAAAGACACTTGGATATATGTCTATCACAGCAAGATCTCTTGAATACAAAGGTCTAGGAAGTGCCGTTACTAGCTGTGGTGGAGGATGGTGAGAAAGAGAAGACACTGACCTCAGCACCATGGGCTCCAGAGCCTGGGACGCTAGTCGCTCAAACATCCGCTGGAGGGGCGGATGCAGCGAGTGGTCCTCGTCCGCCAGGGCGGCGCTGCACCGCTGCAGCAGTCGGGCGTGAAGACCAGCTTCACACATGACCTGCTGGTTTCTCTCTGTGTGCACCAGGGCTTGCAAGATATTCGCCACAGCAAGTTGAAGGTCCAGAGCATGCTGAAGTTACAGAAACCCATGCCACCAAGGCATTCTTAGTGAGAAAGGTGACAGTTCTCTCCACACGACACACAGCTTTTAATAGGGGGGGGTCTCTACACATTTCAGATTCCCTTCGGAGTAATTCAGAAGCTGAGGTAGAGTGATCCAGCAATTCGAACAGGCCTAGGCAAACATCTAGCCTCATTTCTCTGGGAGCATACCTGGCTGGACTCCACTCGCTTCCATCTTTTGTTGTAAATGACTATCTAATAGTATTTTAATTTTTAAAGAAATAGTGAATGCGAGGTCTTTTACTTGAGGAGTAAACAACCAGTGTAAAGGAAAGCCCACTGTTTCCATTTTTGACATTTTAAGCCTTAGGGGCCATACAACATTTTAGCAAAATTAGTCCCTGAAGCTCCCATTCTACCCAAACTCTTTTTGAGTGCTATAAGTCAAAACAGAACAACAGCCTCAAGATGGTATCTTTGGTTGTTTTTCTTTCTATACTACTCATTAGCAGTTTCCACTAGGGGCGCCTAGGTGGCTCAGTCGATTGAGCCTCCGACTTCAGCTCAGGTCATGATTTCTTTTCGTGAGTTTGAGCCCCGCATCACGCTCTGTGCTGACAGCTCGGAGCCTGGAGCCTGCTTCAGATTCTGTGTTTCCCCCTCTCTCTACCCCTCCCCCTCTCATGCTCTGTGTCTCTCTGTCTCAGGAATAAATAAAACAATTAAAAAAAATAGTTTCCACTGACGAACAGGATTTACAAGGAGAAACAATTATTTTAGCACCAGAATAACTGTCTCTGCTGCATCTGTAGTGAATGAACTGTATTATAAAACATACATACCTACCTCACTAAGAAAGTTAACACTCAAGGTGAACAGTCCTAGTTTTTCCTTTCCTACTTTAGTATGTGATATGGAATAGCTCCTTATCACTCTTTCTTGGACCCATTCCCTTGCTTATACAGTCTTATTAACAACCTTTAACTCATTTATTAAGGATGGAAAGGAGTTAACATATCCACACTTACTTCTGGCTGTGTCACTGACCCAACAGAGGCCAGGAGGTCCAGCATAGCAAGCATGGCTCCAGGATGGATGATGACCGCATCAGAACTCTGGAAAGATGTAGTTGCCACATGTAGTTTCAGGTCAGCGACATTTTTAGTAGGGTAAACAGGGGGAGTTGAAACAGAATGATATGCATGCCTATAAAAAAAAAAAAAGTAGGGTAGTTTAGCATTAAATGCCAATTACATTCTCTGTTCAATTTCTTCATCTTTTGTTACCTTTATCCACTGATAAGCAAAAACCGTTGTAACTCCAGGTTGGGTTAAAAAACACTTTAAGGTTGGGACATAAAAAAGCAATATATTATCTATTCTTAATGAGTCACATTAGGACAAGTTAACCATCAGTTTTTCTACACTATGTCTTTACCACTTGTTCCTGGGATTGTTTCATTAAAGAAGGGCACATGATGACTAAAGTCAACACTCTTCTCTGATAGATTTGAAAGTGCTAAGAGAGAGCAGATCCTAAAAGCTCTCATCACAAGGAAAAGACTTTTTTCCTTATATTTATTTGAGATGATAGATGTTAACTAAATTTACTGTGGTAATCATTATATAACATAGGTGAGGCAAGTCATTATGCTGTATACCTTAACTTAGAACAGTGCTATATGTTAATCAAGTCTCAATAACAGTGAAAGAAAAAAAAAGAATGACACGTGTATTAGAAGATACAATCAATAGGTGAAATCACAGTGATTCAAAATTCTAGGAAAGATAAAAGTTTGGATAAAATGTGACGAGGATATAAATTAAATGAAATCAAATCCCTAAGATTTTCTTTTGAAAATCTACCTATGTGTTTGCAACCTTTGCCTAAACTATGGGTAACATAATCGAGAACTAACAAGATCTGGGGCACCTGGGTGGCTCAGTCAGTTAAGCAACCAACTTTGGCTCAGGTCTTGATTTCTCATTTCATGGGTTCAAGCCCCACATTGGGCTCTGTGCTGGCAGCTTGGAGCCAGGAGCCTGCTTCAGAGTCTGTGTCTCCCTTTCTCTCTCTGCCCTCCCTTGCTTGCGCACTGTGTCTCTCAAAAATAAACATTAAAAAAAAATAACACACAGATGGTCATGTTAAGAAATAAAATGTCTTATTAAAAAAAAAAAAAAGAACTGATAAGAACTATAACTGGGTCAGCTGAGTCAGTGACGGCACAGAATCTTGGCCACCTGACAGCAGAGATGCTAACCTTCAAGGAAGTTTTCCTTTACCTTATTTGAAACTATATTCACATTCTCTTGCTTTAGCCCACTTGCCCCTGAAAATATTCATCACAATTTTTAAAAACTTATTAGAAGGCCTATTTGACCTAACAAGCTTCTATGAGGTAACAGCCTAGCCATGTCCAGAACATTTCACATTTCTTCTCATTAGTGATCTCCACTTTCTATTTCATACTATTCTTCTACAATTCATGAGTTTTGCACACTTTGTATGCTGGCACTAGAAAAGAGACGCTTGTGGCTTCAGCCTATGGGAGTTCTTTGTTCCAATGAACTGGTTTCAGCATAATCTGCCTAGTGCTGAGCTCTGTCACTGGGAGCAGTGTGGTTTCAGTGCTCCGGCACAAGAGCAGCTTGGGAAACAGATGCTTTAAGTCACTGATTCTGCAGCAAAGATTTGGCACGGTCATGATTGTGTGTGTGTGTGCGTTTTAAAGTACCATTCTCTTTTTAAGAGGGATTCCAGGAACGTATTCAGTTTCGCTTACATAAAAAAAAAAAAAAGCAAAAGCACATGGGCTCTTCTAGTTTATTTAAAGTCATGTCCTTCTCCTACTCATTCATTTTTTCAACTATTTTTTTTGCTGATTTTTGTTATCTAATTTCTAAACTTAATAGGATAGATTTCTACCCGTTTATTACCAAAAGCTATCCTCTTCCTATTGCTTTATTCTGTGAAATATTTTGATCCATCTAGAAAAAAAGATTATAGTGCAATAGGGATTCATAACCATTAAGAAATTTCACAAAGTTGTTCTTCATAACACATAATTTGGAGAAAAACCAAATTATACTTGAATATATTAGTCACAGTCCTTCCAAAATTATCTGAGTTGCCAGATTTACTGTAGATTGAACTTAAATTATGGATATACCCAGGAAGGAGTCTTTATGTCTTCAGAAACCAAACTTTTACTAAACTCTTTATTATTAATTAATATATAATCCTTATACTAGTACACCTTTTTTTTTTTCTTTAAGTTTATTTATTTATTTGGGGGAGAGGAGAGAGAGAGCGCACATGTGTGCACAAGCAGGGGACAAGTAGAGAGAAGGAAAGAGAGAATCAGTCCCAAGCATGCTCTGTGCTGTCAGTGCAGATTCCAATGCAGGGTTCGATCTCACAAACCATGAGATCATGCATAACTCAAGCCAATATCAAGAGTTGGACGCTCAACTGATTGAGTCATCCAGACACCCCATAGCAGTTTGCCTTTTAATCTTCTATAACAATACTCTGATATAAAAATTGCATTCATTCTTCTCAAACTGGAAAAATACTGTAAACACTGCCAAATCTAAAATGTGGTACTGATTAACTAAAATTAGGCCTATCTTAACAGGCATTATATATATATCATTTATACTTAGCCACTTAGGTACCACTACAGGTATTATCATTTTTTTAAGTTCAGAGATTATAATAAGCTTATTAAATGGATAAATCCAAGCAAGACCTAATCATTTACAAACATAGGCTAAAATGACATTTCAAAATTCAGTTAATTTTTATGTTGCTATTACTTTTAAAACGTAGAAAAATGCTACTTAATATTTCAATAGAAATTTTCATATATATTTAAGATTTACCTATCTCTTTGGGGAATATATTCTTGAATATTTAAATTCTGAATATGCTTTGCCTTAATCACCATCGAGTGTGTATAGGTGCTGACCAACAGATACTATGTTTGAATAACTAGTAACAGCCACCGTTTTCTCCCCTGCAGATATATTCTAGAAAGCCTGGGTTTTTATTCTGTATTTTTGTTTTCACTTCCTCTAACCCTTATTAAATATAGTTCAGCTATAATTCTGTTCTATTATTCTTCTGAATAATGAATACTAATGAAAAATGTTATGAATTTTAGTTTTCCAATTACTGTAAGGTTTCCTAGACATTTTCTTAAAAAAAAGAGAAGAATCTCCAGCATTTTACATACCAGAGAAGAATCACAAACTCGAAACTTCCAATAAGCCATAAAAACTAATACATTGTTGGTGTCTCCTTTGGCCAACAAAATCAACCTATTTTGCCACAAGAAGAAGATTCCATGAACTGATGTAATTTGTTGAGATGTTCTAGAGATATTCTGATTTCAAAAGCTATCATATTTGCATTTGAAAATAAAAGCATTGGGGCGCCTGGGTGGCTCAGTTGGTTAAGCGTCCAACTTTGGCTCAGGTCATGATCTCACGGTTCGAGGGTTCAAGCCCCACGTTGGGCTCTGTGCTGACAGCAAAGAGCCTGGAGCCTGTCCGGATTCTGTGTCTTCCGCTTTCTCTGACCCTTCCCTGCTCAGGCCGTGTCCCACTCTCTCTCAAAATAAATAAAAAACATTAAAAAATTTTAAAAAAAGAAAAGCTTTGGTTTGTTAGCTTATGATTCTTAGCATTGAGCAAAATATATGTAACCTGGCCAGAATGGCAACCTGAAAATGTCAACACTGACCTGATTATTAGCATGAACAATTCGGGGAACGTTCTTGTGGTAAAACCAACTTGAAAGCCTAATTAGCATTCCCACAGAAAAGACTCACTCAAACAGGACTGTTGGTTCAGTGAAGGTTTCCCCTTCATGGCATCCTCACATGTAGCTATGTTGCAAATGATGACAAAATATTCTTGATCTAAGCTTTAAGTAACTCTCTTTGATACGGAATAAAATTTCTCTTTGTCAAATTATCATTTAAGTTAAACAGTTCTGATGATTTTCCTTTCACATGTTCCTTTAATCTGTGCATTTCTATTGGAAGTATTTGGATTATGACTTAAAAATGGTTCAATGTTTTTAAACACAGCAATTTTTATACCTTTACCATTTAAGGAATAATAAATGTGACATCTAATAATTAAAACTATTTAGTAATTAAAACTATTTTTCTAATATTCAGTATGTTGGATAGTGAGCACACGTGAATCTCCAAACACAAAGAATACCTTTTACTGCATTCATTTCAGCAACAGAAGAATATACTATATCAACTCAGATTGATTTTACGGTTTCTTGTACTAAAAAACATTCTTAGAAAAACAAAAAATAGTTTTAAAATAGAAATATACTGAACAACACTAAATTTGTTTGTTAAGACTATTCTGAACCCGGGGCGCTTGGGTGGCTCAGTCATTTGAGCGTCTGACTTCAGTTCAGGTCACGATCTCACAATTCGTAGGTTCGAGCCCCCCATCAGGCTCTGTGCTGACCACTAGCCCAGAGCCTGGAACCTGCTTCAGATTCTGTGTTTCTTTCTCTCTCTGATCCTCCCCTGTTCATGCTCTGTCTCTCTCTGCATCTCTCAAAAATAAATAAATGTTAAAAAAAAAAAAAAAGACTATTCTGAACTCTTCTATTATTCCTGTCAGAAAATGAACTATAAGCTTCAGTGGAAACATAAGAGAATAAGGAAAATATAAGTCCATATATCTGATGAATATTACTACTGAAATATATTGAAATACAGGATCTGTAACAAATACTTTCAGTACATAACTCCACTAATATTCAACTTTCAAATTCTGAATAATAGAAATAAAATTAATCAATAACATAGCTGAACCTTAGGATTTTTAGAAAGCTACAATGGAAGAATATCAATAAAAGACCAAAAGACTTGTACTTGGTTATGAGAGGCACTGGGGAAGGAGGGGTGTTGGTTCCAAATGCACAGACTACGATCATTTTAAGGTTGCAAATGGAATCTTAAATGGACCCTTAATTGTACTCTTGTCAATCAACTGCTAGTTCTTTATATTCCTAAGTTTTATATACAAAATAGACCAGATCAGCTTGAAAGAGATACACACAGAGTCAATGCAAGCAACAGCTAGGTCGTTTTTTTCATTCTTTTTTTTTTTTTTCCAAAGGTTGGCCTTGACAAAAGTCTCCATAATAGCATCACATTTCAACTGGTTGAACCTGACTGAGAAAACACACATTTCCTTGCCAGTGCTATGACTTTCATTTTGGAGTAATGGTAAAAACTGAAGAATGATTCCTTGCACCTTTAAAGTAAAAAGTATTTTATGGAAAGAGGTACTAAGTACTCATTTCCAAATTAATTTTAATAAACAATATGCTGCTCTCAAAGCAGAATGTGTATTTCACTCTAAATATTAGAGTCAGATGGCAAAATTCTAAATGTCCCTCAAATCCTCATGGCATTAACACATTTTATGCTTGTAAATATACTCATAAGTTGACAATTCTAAAACCTAAAAAAAAAGAAAGCCAAAAAATTTTTGCACAAAGCACAGTGACCACACTTACATATAATTAAGCACAGGGAAGAAAAAACACACAAGTAAAGACTGATTTCCATGATAAGATCAGTACCTTTTCCTGGACAAAGCTGGTGTACCCCAAGGAGAGGGGAGAGAAGACTCGCTTGTCAGGCAAGGAGGGAGCTGTTCTGCACGACTACAGACGACAAAACAGGGTGGTTCAGAGAGGTTAGAAGAGAACAGCAGGTTGGCAGCTGGTTAGTTTCACAAGAAATACCAGTAAAAGTGTAATAAGGAACACCCTCCATACTCAGCAGGAACAAGAAACAAGACTGTAACACGTGCACTGAGGGAAACAGAAAGGATGCTTAAGGCAGATGCTTATCCATTAATGTTAACACTTAACACATTTGTTAAACAGACTGTCCTAAGCCCTGCTTTCAACAAACCAGACTGAAACTGAGGTATACAACCCAGGATAAGTAGAAAAGGGGAAAGAGGTTGAATCTACACATACAAATTTCAATTTCAAACAGCCTTTTCCTTGACTACTACACCATACTAGGTTTCTTTTAACAATATATATGCATTTTGAAAATGTTAAAAATTGGAAAACAATATTTCTTACATTACTTGTATTTTCTCATTTGAATGGTAACTTCTAAGAAATACTGTCAAGAAGAAATATCTCAGTAGGTATTTCAAAGTAGATACTTCATAGTAAAAGATATAAAATCTATTAGAAGCTCTATCCAGATAGAGTTACTTGGTTTACTTATGGGGGCAATACAGAAAACAGTTCAGTTATCTTATGAAATAAAACTATGTCAACTTTTAAAAGTGATCATGCGTGGGACAAATCAGCACCATGACTACTCCTACATTATTTTTAAGCTGAGACCACGTTAAGCACTGAAAATAACTAATTTAGGTAAAGTGGTACTCCTATGATCCACCTTAGGACCCTGGAATTCCCTTATCATAGATAGTATCACAATACATTGTAATTGTTTATTTATGTGCCTGCAGGTAAGCTAAAGGATGACCATGTCTAAAGTAGTCTTATGCTTGAACCCTCAAAATACACTGGCATGGAGGTTTTCGTTAAGTACTTTTTAATGAAGGAATATGTAAAGAAATCTGATAGACTCTTGATTATCATTGTCTCTTATGGAGCTATATTCGTTTTCAAGGATTATGAAATATTGAGTGATTATGAATGTTGAGAATATATTATCCGTCTGGAAATACATATCATCAAAACCACATTCTCCTACTGATAACTAATGTCTTTAAGTCCAGATATAACTAAATGTTGAGAACAGAGGAGAAAGAGAATAACAGTAAACACCAGCATTAAAGTAAACTTTACAGAAACATGCAGTAAGTGCATCAAGAGCTAACTGACCCTAGATTTATAAATAATACACAATGTTCATGTGGAAAACCTTAACCTTAACACTGGAGCACAAAAGTGATAGGCAAGCAAATAAAAGATTCATTTTCATTTTCTTTCAAGTTAACTTATAATTCCAGCCGTAATGCTGAAGTAATATAGAGCTTCCCCTTTAATTCAGAGCAGAGCAAAGCCATACCTGTCAAAAGAATCTGTAGCTACTTTGTAGAGATAAATAAAGAGTTTACTGCAGTGCCGTAAAGTGGGTGACACTGTGTCCATCGAGATTACATCTTCCTCCAAGAGTCTTTGAAATGGCTGTGTGTTTGAGGGGAAGACATTCATGGGGCTTATTTTTCTTAGGTCTGAGAAGCAGCCAAGAAATCGAACAGCATCTGCCAACTTCTCGTACTGAATCTCTGTTTTGAAGAAATGAGAGTTGGCTGGCTCATAGCGCATTGCTGCAGTCAATGTGCAAAACACAGTGTGGAGAAGTTCAAACACTTGATTCTGGTTCACTTTCTCCCAGCCATTCTTGGGTGGTGAGCTCAAAGACCGTTCCATAGCAACAAGCAAGGATGTAATGTATACAAATCCTCCAACTTTCCTAAAAACTGTTCTTGAACGATGGCTTTCTCGAAGGACTGATAGGAGGGCCTATAGGGGATGAAAACAAACAAACAAACAAAACCCCTTATAATTCAAATTAAAGCAAAATACATGAATGTCAAAAGGGAGCACCATTTCTATGAACATACGATAGTAATATTTTTGTCATTTCCCTTTAACACCAGTTCTATGAAGCATATCAAATATTTTACTACTTAAAAAATGCTATTTTACACAAAAACAGACACATTGATCCATGCAATAGAATAGAGAACCTAGAAACAAACCCACATATATATGGCCAATTTATCTATGACAAAGGAGGCAAGAATATACAGTGGGAAAAATAAGCAGTCTCGTCAACAAATGGTGCCAGAAAACTGGACAGCAACAGGCAAAAGAATGAAACTGTAACGTTTTCTTACACTATACACAAAAATAAACTCAAAATAGATTAAAGACCTACTTGTGAGATTGGAGACCATCAAAACAAAACAAAAACAAAAACAAAATCACAGGCAGTAATTTCTTTGACATCAGCTGTATAAACTTTTTTCGACGTCTGTTAAGGCAAGGGAAACAAAATATAAAAAACTATGGGGACTACATCAAAATAAAAAGCTTTTGCACAACAAAGGAAACCATCAATAAAACAAAAAGACAACCTGCTGAGTTGGAGAAGTTATTTGCAAATGATTATCTGATAAGGGGTTAATATCCAATACATATAAAGAACTTCTACAATGCAACACCAAACAAAAAACAAAAAAATTAAAAACAGGCAGAAGACATAAACATATTTTTCAAAAGAAGATCTACAGATAGCAAATGGACACATGAAAAGATGCTCAACATGACTCATCATCAGAGGAGGGCCAAGGCAGTAGAAGGCCATGGAAGGTTTTTGCATCTCTCATTGCAGAAATGCAGCCAGATCAATGCTAAACCATCTGGTACACCTCGAAAACTGATCTGAGGATTAACACAATAATCTGCACAACCTGAACCACAGAACTCAGCAGGTACACAGCTTGGTGAGGTGAACTAGGAAAGAGAGATGTGGCATAGGGTAGGGAGGGACACCTTCATATTGAATGTGAGGGGATGGAGAACCATCTCTCATGTTACTGGAAGTCAAAAGAGTGCTGGAGTAGCCATACTTACACCAGACAAGCTAGATTTTAAACTAAAGGATTAAACAAGAGATGAAGAATGGTATTATATAATAATTACAGGGTCTATCTATCAAGAAGAGCTAATACGGGAGTACCCAAATATGTAAAATAATTAGTAACAAACATAAGCCACCTTATTGGTAAGAATGTGATAACTACAGGGGACTTTAATACTCCACTTACAGCAATGGACAGATCATCTAGACAGAAAATCAATAATCGATGGCCTTGAAAGATACACTGGACCAGATGAACTTGACATCCTAAAGCAGCAGAATACATTCTTCTTGAGTGCACAAGGAACGTTCTCCAAGATAGATCACATACTGGTTCACAAAACAGCCTTCAATAAATATAAAATAATTGAGATCATACCATGTACACTTTCAGATCACAATGCTATGAAACTTGAAGTCAGCCACAGAAAAAAGTTGGGAAAACCTCCAAACGCATGGAGGTAAAAAACATCTTATTAAAGAACGAATGGGTCAACCAGGCAGATAGAGATGAAATTAAAAAATATATGGAAACAAATGAAAATGAAAACACAACAATCCAAATTCTTTGGGATGCAGCAAAGGCAGTCCTAAGAGGAAAACACATTGCAATCCAGGCCTATCTCAAGAAACAAGAAAAATTCCAAATACAAAATCTAACACCACACCTAAAGGAACTGGAAGCAGAACAACAAAGAAACCCCAAAGCCAGCAGAAGAAGAAACAAAGATTAAAACAGAAATAAACAATATAAAATCCCCCCCCCCCCAAAAAACCAACAAAAAACAAAACAGTAGAACAGACCAATGAAACAAAGAGTTGGTTTCGTGAAAAAATAAACAAAATTGATAATTCCCTAGCCAGACTTCTCAAAAAGAAAAGAGAGGGGGCATCTGGGGAGCTCAGTTTGTTGAGCATACAGCTTCACCTCAGGTCATGATCTTGCAGTTGGTGGGTTCGGGCCCTGCATTGGGCTCTGAGCTGACAGCTCAGAGCCTGGAGCCTGTCTTCGGATTCTGTGTCTCCCTCTCTCTCTGACACTCCCCTGCTCATGATGTCTCTGTCTCTCTCAAAAATAAATGAAACATTAAAAAAAAAGAAAAAAGGAGAGAGGACCCAAATAGATAAAATCAGGAATGAAAATGGGTTTATCACAACCAATTCCTTAGAAATACAAGCAATTATCAGAGAACACTATGAAAAATTATATGCCAACAAACTGGACAACCTGAAAGAAATGGGCAATTTTCTAGACACCCACACACTACCGAAATTCAAACGGGAAGAAACAGAAAATTTGAACAGACCCATAACTAGTGAAGAAACTGAATCAATTATTAAAAATCTCCAAACAAATATGAGTCCTTGACCAGATAGCTTCCCTGGAGAACTCTACCAGACATTTAAAGCAGAGTTAATACCTATCCTTCTCAAGCTGTTCCAAAAAATAGAAACAGAAGGAAAACTTCTGGACTCATTCTATGAAGCCAGAATTACCCTGATTCCCAAACTGGGCAGAGATTTAAAAAGGAGAATTATAGGCCAATATCCCTGATGAACATGAACGCATGGATGCAAAACTTCTCAACAAAATACTAGCAAACCGAATTCAACATGGTTTGAAAGAATTATTCATCATGGTCAAGTAAGATTCATTCCTGCACTCCAGGGCTAGTTCATCACATTAATAAAAGAAAGGAAAAGTACCATATGATCCTGTCAATAGATGCAGAAAAAGGATTTGACAGAATACAGCACCCTTCCACAATAAAAACCCTCGAGAAAGTCGGGCTAGAAGGAACATATATAAACATCATAAAAGCCATCTAAGAAAAGCCCACAGCTAATATCCTCAATGGGGAAAAACTGAGAGCTTTCCCCCTGAGATCAGGAACATGACAGGGGTGTCCACTCTCACCACTGTTGTTTAACATTGTGCTGGAAGTCCTAGCATCAGCAATTGGACAACAAAATCAAATAAAAGGCATCAAAATTGGTATAGAAGAAGTCAAACTTTCACTTTTTGGAGACAACATGATACTCTACATGGAAAACCCGACAGAGTCCATCAAAAGGATGTTAGAACTGATACATGAATTCAGCAAAATCTCAGGGTACTAAATCAATGTACAGAAATTGGTTGCATTTTTATACACCAATAATGAAGCAACAGAAAGAGAATTAAAGAAACTGATCCCATTTACAATTGCACCAAGAAACAAAAAATACCCAGGAATAAACCTAACCGAAGATGTTAAAAATCTGTATGCTGAAAGCTTATGAAGGAAATTGAAGCTGATGCAAAGAAATGGGAAAATGTTAAATACTCATGGACTGGAAGAATAAATACTGTATAAATGTCAATAATACCCAAAACATTCTACACATTCCATGCAATTCCAATCAAAATTTCACCAGCATTCTTCCCAAAGCTAGAAGAAACAATCCTAAAATTTGTATGAAACCACAAAGACCCCGAATAGCCAAAGTAATATTGAAGAAGAAAACCAAAGTGGAAGGCATCACAATCCCAGACTTTAGCCTCTACTACAAAGCTGTCATCATCAGGACAGTATCATACAGACACAAAAATAGCCACACAGACCAATGGAATAGAATGGAGAACCCAGAATTGGACCCACAAATGTTTGGCCAATTAATCTTTGACAAAGCAGGAAAGAGCATCCAATGGAAAAAAGACAGTCTCTTTAGCAAATGGTGCCAGGAGAACTGGACAGCAACATGCATAAGAATGAAACTAGACCACTTTCTTATACCATATACAAAAATAAACTTAAAATAGATGAAAGACCTGAATGTGAGACAGGAAACCATCAAAACCCTAGAGGAGAAAGCAGGAAACAACCTATTTGACCTCAGCCACAGCAATTTCTTGTTTGACACACTTAGAAAGGCAAGAATCTAAAAGCAAAAACAAACTATTGGGCTCTCATCTAGATTAAAAGCTTCTGCACGGCAAAGGAAATAATCAACAAAACTAAAAGACAAGGGATGGAATGGGAAAAGATTTGCAAATGACATATAGGATAAAGGGCTAGTATTCAAAATCTATAAATAACTCACCAAACTCCACACTCGAAAAACAAATAATCCATTTAAGAAATGGGCCGAAGACATGAATAGACACTTTTCCAAGATATCCAGATGGCCAACAGACACATGAAAAGATGCTCAATGTCACTCATCTTCAGGGAAATACATACCAAGGCCACACTGAGAAACCACCTCACACTGGTCAGGGTGGCTAAAATGAATTAACTCAGGAAACTACAGAAACTGGTGAGGATGTGAAGAGATGGGAACCCTCTTGCACTGTTGGTGGGAATGCAAATTGGTACAACACTGTGGAAAATAGCATGGAGGTTGCTCAAAAAATTCAAAAAAGAAATACCATATGATCCAGTAATTCCACTACTGTGTATTTACAAAAAGAAAATAAAAACACTAATTTGAAAAGATATAGGTACTCCTATGTTTACTGCAGAATTATTTAATAGTCAAGATATGGAAGCAACCCAAGTGTCCACCAATAGTTGAATGGATAAATAAGATGTGGTGTGTGTATATATATAATGGAATATGTCATAAAAAAGATCTTTCCATTTGCAACAACATGAATGGATCTAAAGGGTATAATGCTAAGTGAAATAAGTTAGAGAAAGACAAATGCCATAATTCATACATGGAATTTAAGAAACAAAGCAAACAAGAAAAAAAGAGACAACAAAAAGAGACTCATAAAAAGAATAAACTGGTAGTTGTCAGAAGGGAGGTTGGTGGGGGGATGGGTGAAACAGGTAAAAGGGATTAAGACTACACTTACTGCGATAAGCAATGACCAATGCAAAGAATTGTTGAATTATTATATTGTACACCTGAATCTAATATAACTGTATATTAATTATATTTCAATTAAAAGATGTTGAATTAAAGGCAGAAGATAATATTCGGAAACACTGTCACATATTTCTTTTGATAGAATAAGGCTATATCCAAATCCTGATGGAAAAGTTTTCCTGTCTTTAATGGATAATGACAGTAAATTCACTGATTTATACAAAGTAATTGTGTCAAATAAATACATATTCTAGTATAGTTTTATATAATCATGAACATTTATGACTGTGTATGTATATAAACTGATTTATTCTAGAAAGGATCAGAAATCAGAGCAGCCAAGACCTGAACTATTTCAATTCATGTGAAGTGACCATATTCCGGTACTTTGGAAAAAGGAGTCACAGCCAAGAATTTGTTAGACAGAATCTCTTGCAAAGTGAATTAGAGTCTGATAGCTGAAAGCATTCTCTTGCCCAGAATAGCTGTAAGTACTGTGAAATAACACCTGAAGGATAAAGTAAAACAATCTTTTTGAACGATTATTCTCTGAACTGTCATACTTTTAACTTTGTTTATTATTGCAAGTAACACACAAAATTTACCTAACATTCTCTGGGCCCTTAATATGTACGAGGCCCTTCTTTCAGTTGTGTATTATCTTACTGTAACCTCTCCATAACGCTGTGTGCTAGGCACTATTACTATCTAGTTAAAATATGGTTCAACATGGTTAAATAACTTGCCAAAAACCGTACAGCTTACACAATGGCAGTGAGGGGACAGAAATCCAGCTACAATGATGCCCTTATTCGTGCACTCAGCCATGCCACCACTGCCCCAGACAGCAATCTGAAGTCTGTGCTTACACATGGCCCCTTTTCACTCTGTTTCAGCTGCTGGAACAGATAAATATCTAATATTACCTATGATGCAGTTTACAACTTTCCCAATCATTATATTTTGAAAAGGTCAATTTATTAAAGTGTCTCCCATTTCTAATGGCATTTGAAGAAAAGGACTGGTAAATATTAATATATATAATTACCCTTTTGAAATATACTGCTTCAGAAATTATTGTATATACCTATGCCTTAATTATTTTAAAAATAACATGCAAACCATGTATATAAGTAAAATTCTAAGTACAATGTATTCCTTCCATTATTCTGTCAATAAATTTCTATTATAACAGGATTTGATAGTACATTTTCCATATCTTGTCAAATTTAATAAATTCTTATACTTGCAATATTAGCTCATATTACCACAATATTTTGTAACTTTTTTTTCTTTTTAATCATTTTATAGTCTAGCCTGGGAGATTAAATTCAAGGGCTAGAATAAGAATGCTGGGGTTGAAATTATACCTCTAATGTTATGCAATGTTTTACTATGGTCAGCCACTTAATCTCTCTGTGCCTGGGTTTTCGCTTGTGTAAGGGTAATAAGGCTAACTTTATTCACAGGAAGTACCTGCAAAAGCGTTAACAAAGTGCCTGAAAGAAGCCCAGGGCCATTACAGTCTTCAAAAACACAGTGGGGAAACAGTACAAGTATTATTTTATATAGAAGGAAGGTTAAGTTCAGGTTAAAGTAATATGCAGAAAACTGTATCACAGGTTAGAAAACCGGTGCTTATCAATCCTCAGTCCAATAGTCTGTATCACATACTTCTGGGTAAGTTCACCTCCTACTACCTCAAAACTGGTACTCTCCTGGCACTCCTGACATCATCACAGCATAATCTCCGTAATTGAAAATTTTCAAGTACTAATAATTTAATATGCTGCTTAAGTCAATAATTAATGGTAAGGCGCAAACCCCAAAGTTACAATGAGAGGTTGATGGCAGGTGGCTATTAGACACAATTACCAGTTATCTATGAATCTGCATAAACACAATACATGTGATTCAAACTTGTGCTTCGGTAGAATCATAAAATACTACATACGAACTTCTGGGTTTCTGTTCAAATAATTACAATGAAATCACACAGGTCTGTGGTTGAGAAGCAGTTCTGAAAGCAGCGACAACGGGAATTGAAATTGAGGCCCCAATCCTCCTCGCCCCACAATCCTTCAGGTCCTCAAAGCAGTGGAATGTTAGAGCAGCTCACAGTGGCTCTGGAGAGGCAACTGTTATATTTTGGAATTTTACATGCCAGCTGTTAAAACACAGCCATAATTAAAAATTAAGTTATATAAATTTACAACTAAATAATTCTAAAAACAAACGAAAAGTAAACACTATTGCCTGTACCCCTTTAAAAATTTTTTTCATGTTTGCTTATTTTTGAGAGAGAAGGGAGAGAGAGCAAGCACATGCACGGGGTAGGGTGGGGGTGTGAGCAGGTCAGAGAGAGGGAGAAAGAGAATCCCAAGTAGGCTCCAGGCTGTCAGCACACAGCCCAAACCAGGGATCGATGTCGCAAACCATGAGATCTTGAGCCAAAATCAAGAGTCAGACACTTAACCAACTGAGCCATCCAGGTGCCCCTATTACCTGTACTTTTAACATACTTTACAATGCGATGCTATTGCACATGTCTTCCCAATCCACATTAACACAATAGTTGCCATAAACAGGTCACCGTGGCAGTATTTACATCATGTAAATCAGTAAATGTAACATATTAGGATCACCTCCCGAACCTGCTCCAGTCTGAGAGTTACTCCTATTTACCAGAACAACAATGCCTTAAAATTACCAGTCAGCTAATTACTTTACTAATGTTTTACAAACCCAATTAAAAAGGTACAAAACAGAAGGAAAACATTATGTTTAAAAAGGTGACAACCTTGATGGGGGTGGAGGAGAGAGGAAAATGGGTGATGGGCATGGAGAGGGCACTTGTTGGGATGAGCACTGAGTGTTGTATGGAAACCAAGTTGACAATAATCTATACTAAAATAAGTAAATAAATAAAAATAAAAAGCCGACAACCTTAACATCTTTTGGAGGCACTTATTTTTTTCTAAACAATTCCTACTGATATGTTCCTAAATAGTGACACACATGTAAATTTCCTTCTTGTCTGTGAGTTGTGCTCAGATTAATTGTTTAAAAATAAAATACATAGTGGCTCTTGGGTGGCCATGACTCCTGAGGTCATGATCTCACAGTTGTGAGAGAGAGCCCCGCATCAGGGCTCAGTGCTGACAGCGCAGAGCCTGCCTGGGATTCTCACTCTCCGTTTCTCTCTCTGTCCCTTCCCCGCTTGCTCTGGCATGCACACACACACTTTCTCTCTCAAAAAAGATAACAAACATTTAAAAATTTTTAATAAATAAAATGCATATTCAAAATTATTATACTCAACCAAAACAGAATTAAATATACAACAGCAAAAGGAAAAAATAAAAACTTCTTACTCATGAGAGCCCAAGTTAGTAATATAAATATATGGTTCTAGAAGGTAGCTATACCACCTGTGATGGGTGTGTCAGGAATGGGAGAAGGGTGCGAGGACAGGAGGTCAGAGGGGAAGGAGATGGCATCCTGAGGACCCTGGAGGCCAGAAAAGACACTGGCTTTTCTTCTACGATTATGATTTTGACATATTATTAGACTCAGAGAAAAACTGCAAGAATAGCTTAGGATAGTTTGAAGTCATTTAAAAATAACCACAGATGTTAACAGTAAAAGAATGGTAAGAATAGTAACAACATGCTAATTCAATTTACCCTTAAAATGTCAGTCTTCAACTGCAGCTCCGTCGGTGGGGCTGAGTGCATGAGCCCCAGGAGAGTGCCCATGTCATCCTCCCCGTTTGGGGAGAGCACCAGCTGCTGGATGATCATCAGGGCGTGCTGCCGGCACTGCGGGTACTTCACGATGTTGTGTGCACATCTCGCACCTCCAAATTCTCGGAAAATCCCTTGAAAGAGGAAAAAGAACAATGTGGGCTAACTTAAAACATTCTAAGACAAATCAGATTAATTAAAATGTGATCTTTTTGGGGCGCCTGGGTGGCTCAATTGGTTAAGTGTCTGAGTTCAGCTCAGGTCATGATCTCACAGTTTGTGGGCTCGAGCCCCACATCAGGTTCTGTGTGACAGCTCAGAGCTTGGAGCCTGTTTCAGATTCTGTGTCTCCCTCTCCTGCCCCTCCCTTGTTTGCACTCTGTCTCTCTCTGTCTCAAAAATAAATAAACATTAAAAAATTTTTAGAATAAAAATTTGATTTTTGTAGGAAGAGTAACTCAAAAGAATGCAAGTAAGATGCACCCAACAGTTTCCCCTTTTAAATTACAGCACAAAACTGTACTGTGGGATGTAGGCAAATTCTCTCTAGGTGTCTTTAATGCAAGAATAATGCCCTAATATGGTCACCACGTTCAAATTCTCCAAATCTGGAACATACAGAACTTTCACAGGTAGGCTCCAAAGACACCGAATATTTTAATGTAAAGGCTTTGGGGCACCTGGGTGGCTCAGTTGGTTGCGCGTCCAACTTTGGATCAGGTCATCATCTCACAGCACGTGGGTTTGAGCCCTTCATGGGGCTCTGTGCTGACAGCTCGGAGCCTGGAGCCTGCTTCAGATTCTGTGTCTCCCCCTCTCTCTGCCCCTCCCATGCTCATGCTCTGTCTCTGTTTTTCAACAACAAATAAATGTAAAATAATAAAAAAAATAATATAAAAGCTTTAAGCTGAACAATGGAAATCAATTTGTGTAAAAAGCTTTCATATGCGCAACAGCCCAAATAAGATTTAAACTGAATGAGACATTCAAAATAGTAGCAAGAAAGGAGTGGAATAAATTTTTCTACAATGAGAAAATTGCAAGGAACCAAACTTTTCAGGTAAGTAGAGCACATGAACAAAAAAAGCCAAACTCTATAATAAAAAACATCAGTTACTCTACTACTCCAAAGACTTTTGTAGATTGATTTATTTAATCCTCATCCCCTACTGTACAGATGAGGAAATGAGACATACAGAAGTTAAGTGGGATGGCCAAGTTCACACAGCTAGCAAGTGACAGAAGAGGATTGATACCTAAAATAGTTCAGCTTTAAAGCTTTATGCTTTTAGAGTATCTGGTATATGCTGTTATTACAATAGCTTATATCAGGCAGTTTAGTATTATTTGTTTCTATGTTTGGTCTGCATTGAACTTGAGATTTCCTTCCAGCCTGTATTTCAATAAATGTTTCCTGAGTGAAAAGATGTCAGTGTATTTTGTTGTGGTAGCCACCATCCTCTCTACTTAAAGACTATTTGTAAACTTTATAAGAAGTGACTGTTTAAGTCATGTGCCGAGATTTAGCACATGGAAGGCCATGTATTTACTTCCAGGCAGCCAGTTAGTGCCCATTACATAATCATAATGGCTATTATTTTCTGAACACTTAACTGTGAGCAAAGCACTAAATGCCCAAGATCATATAGTTAATAATACCATTCTTTTTTTTTTAATTTTCTTAACCTTTATTTATTTTTTGAGAGACAGAGTGAGATCATGAGGAGGGGAGGGGCAGAGAGAGAGGGACACAGAGAATTAGAAGTAGGCTCCATGCTCTGAGCTGTCAGCACAGAGCCCAATGTGGGGCTCGAACCCTTAAATTGTAAGATCATGACCTGAGCCGAAGTTGGATGCTCAACCGACTAAGCCACCCAGGAGCCCCAATAATATCATTCTTAAAGCACCTACTAAATCCATTCAACTCTGTCTTGGCATTTGCCAAAACTGTATTTAAATAATGACATATAAGTACATGTTTATATCTTTTTCTATCAGGTGGTAATTCCTTCCGGGCAAGAATCATCTCTGTATCTCTGTTTAAGAACAAGAGTGGTATTTTACAAATCCAAGTAGAGTGTCATTGATGGGTAGAAAAGAACTGAAGAGAAGTTGAAGCCAAAGATAAAGATTTAATAAACCATTTTAGCTGGAAGAGGCAAGTTTTATTAGAGAATTATTTTCAAAGCTTCCTTAAAGATGTAGCATTACAGTAATTTAAGCTAAATTACTAAAATTTAAGAAAATCACCATAGGAAGAGATATTTTGGAAAATATTTAAGAAAAGTCATTCAACTAAGAGTCTATAATATGTAAATAAAAAAACAGACTGTTTCAAAAACAAGGCACAGTATAAAAAGCAATAAAATATGAAAACATATTTTGAAACAACAATAATGTTACACATTTTGTCAAGAAACTTATAAAGGTTGAAGTCTTGCATTTCTAGATAGGATGGAACCATCACTGAATCAACATTTTTTTCTAGAAGTGATAGAGACATTTGAGAAGAAAGAATCAGAGAAGAGAGAATCAGAGGGAACCCTCTCCCACAGCATTTGCTAGTAGCCTGTGTAGTCACCTGCATTTGTGTTTGATCCTTGAAGGAGCACTGTCAAGGTCTCCATGACCAACAAAGCCAGGTGTTTTTGGTCTTCAACTGAACTATTATTTCTTGAGTCCCCTAGGAAAAAGGATTAAAGGTTCACATCACAAAAGTTGTACGTTTATGTTTTTTTTCTTAACTCAGCTTTGATCATTTATTTCTTTAATAGTCAATTTTACCACTAATGCAACTGGTATAATTCAACCTTTAAAAATGATACACATGTCCACCAGTTCCCAAAGTAAAGTCAAAATCAGTGTTTACAGATTTTATTTTGGTGTGGCTAGCAAGATACAGCTATCTTACAAATATTTAAAAAAAAAAATGTCAACATTGGGTGATACATGGAATTGTGGAATCACTAGATCATTCACCTGAAAAAATATAACATTACATGTTATCTGGAATAAAATAAAAACTTAAAAAAAGAAGGGGGGAATGTCAAAGTTAAATGTATTTTTCTCACAAAGGTTTTCCTAATCAAAGCAGTTAACAAGAGAATGCTAGTTTTTAAGACACCAAAGAGAAAGAAAAGTTTATGAATAGTGCAACTATTCAAACCGTATTCATTCAACATATTTAATGCTTAAGTACTAGAAACTGCTATGCTTTTATCGGATTTATTAGAAAGGATGAAAACTATCAAATTTAAGCTACCTAAATAATAATACATGTGTGTGTGTATATACATATATATATATATATATATATATGTATATATATATATATATATATATAAAACGTCACTAAGTAAGATATAATTTTTGCTCTCTATAATTAAAAACATTTTGAGGCACCTGAACTTCCCAATTGTTTCTAGGAGCTTTTTAAATTCCCTCTTAGAAGCAGAAAATAGCAGACATGAGTCCTGTGGACTATATATGTTTCCCTTCATTTTTACCTTAAATTCTTTTCTACTACAATGGCCCCTGCTCCTTCCCAATTCCATAACAGAGGCTGAATGACAAGTTAAGTGTGTGAAATATTTACAAGGATATTACAATATGCAGATGAGTAAATCATTCAAATCTACAGCCAAATGAAAGGCAAAACATGAACAAAACACCTTGCCCAAACTCCTCTGTCATCAAAAGTGAACGGAAAAGGCTATACCTTGTTCGTTTAGTGCCTGAGTTGGATCCTTCAAGAGAGCAGCATATTTGTGCAAAAGGTTGACCATGACCTCCAGAAGGCCCACCTCCCTGAACACATCTTTAAATATGTAGTCGTGTCGTGTCAACTTAAGAAGAGTCTTCATTGCAATAATGCTACAGTGGTAAGAAGAGCTGGATTTTAAGAGGATGCTAACACTAATGAGTTCTTTACAAGGGATATAATTCAAGCTAAAAACGACGAACTCCAGCATCTCAAAGTACTTGCTTTGTACTTCTGGGAGCTTAGAAATCTTTTCTGCAAACTGTGACAGTGTGTGCTGTGACTCCAGGATGAAGTAATTGGCATTGTCAGCCATATAAATATTTGTGATGGCATCAAGAATGATCTGGGCAAGGAAGTTGGTTTTTGCTTTTAAAAATGCATTCTGAAGAACTGCAAAGGCTTGGATGTTTCTCACACTGTGACCTAAAATGGAAAACAAGAACACAAAAGTAGGTGTTACATGACATTTTAATCATGGCAAACTAGTCTATTTAAATAGATTATGAACTGTAATATTTATCAACTATTTACGAAGAACACATCCTGTTTTTACAAAAAGTCTTTTTTTTTTAATTTTTTTTTTAATGTTTTATTTATTTTTGATACAGAGAGAGACAGAGCATGAGAGGGGAAGGGGCAGAGAGAGAAGGAGACACAGAACCGGAAGCAGGCTCCAGGCTCTGAGCTAGCTGTCAGCACAGAGCCTGACGCGGGGCTCGAACCCACGAACGTGAGATCTGACCTGAGCCGAAGTCGGAGCCTTAACCGACTGAGCCACCCAGGCGCCCCACAAAAAGTCTTAAATAATCTACTAAATAGCTTCAGTCATTTAATTAAAAATAATAATACTGATCACACTGTTAATGCATATTCATGAATATTCTAATTTAATGTTGCAACTTTAGACTGTTACAAAGAATAAAGCATATTATGTAAGTCCAGGTTTCAGTGTTTAGAAATGTGCAGGGGTTTCAGTTCTTATGATCTGTAAGAAAGACCTTGTCTCTAAGAACAGCTCCCTCTCAGGAAAAGACTTCTAGCCTGAAGCAGGAGGCCAGGGAGCAGCAAGAATGTAGGCAGGAAAACAAAGGGTTAAAAACTCTACATGGAAAACCCAACTGACTCCACCAGAAGCCTTCTGGAACTGATTAATGAATTCAGTGAAGTTGCAGGATACAAAATCAATGTACAGAAATCAGTTGCATTCCCATACACCAAAAATGAAGCAGCCGAAAGAGAAATCAAGAAACTGATCCCATTCACGATTGCACGAAAACCTATCAAATACCTAGGAGTAAACCTAACGAAGGATGTAAAAGACCTATATGATGAAAACTATAGAAAACTTATGAAAGAGATTGAAAAAGACACCAAGAAATGGAAAAACATTCCCTCTTCATGGATCGGAAGAATAAACATTGTGAAAATGTCATTCCTACCCAAAGC
>NC_043700.1:128039479-128043357 GCF_006229205.1 Suricata suricatta | reverse complement strand
TCCCCCCCTAGGGAGTGTGTCTTGGGTTTTTCCCTTATTATTTTCTTTACTTTTTTTTTCCCCCTCTTCTTTTTTTGGTGGTGGGGGTGGTTATGTTTAAATGAAGTTGCTTTTACAGCACCAAAGACTTAATCATCCATTTCCTATATAAAAGGTAGCTACATTTTTGCATGGACCTCAAGAATACTGTAGTATAGAGGTGGAATTTACGGAAAGGTATTAAGCAGGCTATGTTTTAGCTTATGGGCAAGTAATAAATTGTATCATGTATCTTGAATGTATCATAGATAAGCTGCTATATAACGATTGCCACTTCAGATAGCTGTGAAATTAGGTGATTAACTAGTTGTTACATAACCTTCTAATTTCTGCATAAGTCTAATTACATGAAATAGAGGTGGGGGTTTTGATTTTTTACTTTGCTTTTCTGTTTGGAGTGTCATTGTAACTACTGTATTGTAAATGATGGAAAATATTTTTTATGTTAAAAAAATAAACTGTGTTATATTAAAAAAAATTCTCTAAGTTCCAGTTTTTTCCCTTTATAATTGGTACACTAGAACTTCCATAAATTTTAATTGGAAATTTATTTTATTTTCAAGGTAGAAGTGCAATTTCTTTACGTATATGTTTGTTATAGCAATTTGTGGCTAGCTACCAGCTACATTTTTAAACATCTGATTTTCAAACACATGAACTAAAAAAACAATCTGTATACATGACTCTTGTGAGACAAATTAGTAAAAATAATGATACAGATAGCACAGCACAGAAATTAGCATAGAAAGTACGTGAACCACCTGAAAACAACTGTCTGCCTCTAAAACTGCCCCAGGTTCACAAGTGTTAGATGTACAGGTCATTTGTTAAAAGACCAAAAAATTTACATAGTGCCTTGTAAAAAAAAAAAAAAAAGCTGGATTTTAGAAAAATAAACAGAGAACTAGGAAAACTAATCCTGGCTTGGACATCCTTCAAAAATGAAAAGGATTGGAAGATTCAATATTGTTAAGACGTCAATTCTCCCCACGTGGATCTCCCTTCAATGTATGCCCAGTCAACTCTCAATCTCAGGCTTTTTTTTGTTTTCAGAAATTGACATGATGATTAAATTTATATGGAGTTCAAAGGATATAGAAGAGCCAAAGTAATTTTGAACAAGAAAAACAAGGGGCGCCTGGGTGGCTCAGTCGGTTAAACCTCTGACTTCAGCTCAGGTCATGATCTCACAGTTTGTGGGTTTGATCACCACATAGCGCTCTGCGTTGACAACTCAGAGCCTGGCACCTGCTTCAAATTCTGTGTCTCCCTCTTTCTTTCTGCCACTCCCCTACTCGCACTCTGTCTCTCAAAAAATAAACAAATATTTAAAAAATTTTTTAAAAAGGAAAAGAAAAACAAACTCAGACAACTTAAAATGACTCTCAGACATACTTTAAAAATACAGTAAAAGAAAAAAAACAGTAATCAAGAAGTTACAGTTTTGACTTAAGGACACATTAATAATGGAGCAGAATTGAAAAAGAATCCAACATATATGTTTATATATGGTCTTTTCTTCCTTTATTTTAATTAGAGAGAGAGAGATGGAGAGAGAGAGGGATGGGCAGAGAGGAGGAGAGAGGGAATCCCAAGCAGGATCTGTGCCATAAGCGCAGAGACCCACATGGGGTTCGATCTCACAAACAATGAGATCATGACTTGAGCCAAAACCAAGAGAGTCGGATGCTTAACCAACTGAGCCACCCAGGAGCCCCTATATGTAGTCTTTTCAACAAAAGGTCTTGGATATCTATACTGGAAGGAAAAAAAACCTTCTTTCCTACCATAAACATATATTAACTTAAAATGTATCACAGACGTTAATGTAAGAATCAAAATATGAGAGTCCTAGAAGAAAACACAAATTTTAGGGAATTTGGGTTAAGTAACATTGTTTTCAATATGATGTAAAACCTAATAATATTTTTTTAGTATTTATTTGTGTGTGTGTGTATGAGTGTGTGTGTGTGTGTGAGAGAGAGAGAGAGAGAGAGAGAGCGCGCGCGCGCGCATGTATGCATAAGCTGGGGAGGGGCAAAGAGAGGGAGACAGATTATCCTAAGCAGGATCCTAAGCTCCAGGCTCTGCAATGACAACAGAGAGCCCAATGTGAGGCTCAAACCCAGGAACTGTAAGATCATGACCTGAACTAAAGTTGGAGACTTAACCAACCACCCAAGTGCCTCCCTACAAAATATTTTTAAAATGAAAAACTGAACTTCATTAAAATGAAAAGTTCCATTCTTCCAAAGATGCTACTAAGAAAATAAGTTAAGACCAGGAAAACATACTATAAGATATAAAATATGTATCTTATAGGATTTATCCAGAATATCTAAGGAACTCTTAAAATCCCAATGAAATGAGCAATCCTATCAAATGTTGGGCACAGATATCTGAACCAAAATAGAGATACAGATGGCAAATAACATGGTAAAACATGATCGAAATCATTTAGAAAAATGTAAACTAAAAAACACAACTAGATACTACTACATACTCAATTATCTAAATTAAAAAGACTAAAACCATTAAGTGTTGCTAAGAATATAAAGCAAACTGCTGGTGTGTGAGTGCAAAATGGGACAGTTACTTTATAAAAACAGTTTGGCAGTTTCTCAAAGTTAAATATATGTTTACCATATGACCCAGCAATTCTACTGCTTGGTATTTACCCCAAAGAGATAAAAATACAAGTGCCCACAAAGACTTGCTTCATATAAATGTTCACTGTAACTTGATTCATGATAGTTAAATAAATGCTGTCAATTGGTGAATGGGTAAACAAACTGTGAGATATCCAAATGAAATACTATCTAAAAGAGAAACTTCAGATACATGTGGTAATATGGATGCGTCACAAAAGTGAAAAGTCAGATACAAAAAACTACATACTGTATGACGCCAGTTTATGACATTCTAGAAAGGGGGAAACCAAAGGAGATCAGTGGTTGCTATCAAGTTGGTGGGAAAGCAGGGATTAAATGGAAAGGGAAACAAGTAAATTTTTAGAAGGATGGGAATATTCCATATTATGATTATAGTGGTGATTGCACAACCATATAGCTTTATGAAAACTTATCAAATTTGACACAAAAAATGGATAGATTTTAATATATGCAAATTATGCCTCAATACTACTGACCAGAGTAAGAAGACATTCCATATTCTCTTTATGTGAATCCAGCTACCTCCTTTAGTCTGCACAATGACCCTAAAAAGCAGGCCATGGGAAACAGTCATCTTTTGACTTATAAGTGAACTCAAAATGATCTACCTTGGTCCTTTCATTTTATAGATTATATTAATTTTTCTGAAGAACAATGTGATATTTAAAAAGGTCAGATGACTCAGGATGGATCACCTGAATTCTGACTCTTTGGGCATTGCCCTTTTAGTTAACCTCGCTTTTGTTGACATTGTGTCACTGGGTTCTCAGTTAACCCTGCAAGGTTATGTATTTTATTATCCCTGTTACAGATGTGACAATGACACAGACATACAAGGAAAGTTAATTTTGCTGCATTAATTTTTTCATTACAAAATTATACTGCTATAACTAGCTATTATGCCAGTTTCATGATCAAATTGATTAACCAAGTGAAATAATAATAAAGTTATAATAGGAAGAACACTGTGAGCTATTTTTAAGTTAATTCAAAGCAACAGTTGCAGAATAATCAAACTACAGTCTGTAAATTAGAAGTTTTTTGAGAGTCCTATTTTTTCTTAATATTAAATAAAATGAAATGCTGAACTACTCAGTAAGATATGCCTGGATTTCTACTTATTGTGCAGAGATGCATTTGAAAAGTTCTGTACAACCTACAGACTGA